>NW_021703768.1:137033140-137260170 GCF_005190385.1 Monodon monoceros
ACCCGAATGAACATTTTGGCCAACCCAATGTATAGAAAGTTCTAACAAATCGCTAACAAAAAAATTATTCTAATAGAAAAAAATCAATAAATGACATAAAAAGGCAATTCAAAATGAAAAAATGCAAATGGCCTATGAATACAAAAAGGTATTTGAGATAGTTACCTGGCAATAAAAATTTAACTGATAAAGGAAATTACTAATTTCACCTTAGAGATTAGCAAAGATGGAAAAGATGAATATCCTGAGGGAGATACCCAGGACTGGTCTGGGAGTGTGCAAATGGAACTCCCATACACTGGGTGGTGTGAACATTAATTAACAATGTTTTAAAGGAAGCATAGATCTGTAATATGTATCCAAATCTAAATATATAAATATGTAAAATGTATCAATATCTAAAATATGTATCAACCCTGCTTTGGGTTCCAGTAATCCTACTTCTAAGAATTTAGGGGAAAAATGTTATAATTGCATCAAATATGAATACACAGGACAGTTTAACACAGTTTAGTTCATAAGAGTAAATATACACAAAATAATCATAATGACCACCAACAGAGGACTGATTTCATAAATATGGTACAGCCATACAATGAAATTCTACACAACCATTGGATATTTTGTTACAGAAAAATTTTAGATGGCATCAAAAGATGTTCACAAAATGTTAAGTGCAGAAATCATATTATAAAACATAATGTATTGGAAGCAACCTAAGTGTCCATCAGCAGATGAATGGATAAAGAAGATGTGGCACATATATACAATGGAATATTACTCAGCCATAAAAAGAAATAAAATTGAGTTATTTGTAGTGAGGTGGATGGACCCAGAGTCTGTCATACAGAGTGAAGTAAGTCAGAAAGAGAAAAACAAATACCGTATCCTAACACATATATATGGAATCTAAGAAAAAAAAAAAAAAAAAAAGGTAATGAAGAACCTAGGGGCAGGACAGGAATAAAGACACAGACGTAGAGAATGGACTTGAGGACACGGGGAGGGAGAAGGGTAAGCTGGGACGAAGTGAGAGAGTGGCATGGACATATATACACTACCAAATGTAAAATAGCTAGCTAGTGGGAAGCAGCTGCATAGCACAGGAAGATCAGCTCAGTGCTTTGTGTCCACCTAGAGGGGTGCGATAGGGAGGGTGGGAAGGAAATGCGAAAGGGAAGGAATATGGGGATATATGGATATATATAGCTGGCTTACTTTCTTATACAGCAGAAACTAACACCATTGTAAAGCAATTATACTCCAATAAAGATGTTAAAAAAAAGGGGGGGGATGATAAAATAAATTTTTACATATTGTGATATAGAAAAGTCACTCTGGCTTATATATGAGTTTACTTGAATTTTATGCTAATAGGTTGTTTGTGGCCTATGAAACATACGTTGTACAACTGTTTAATTATTGAAGAAAATGGCACATTGACCAGAAGTAAAGAATGTCTGTTAAAAATAAAGACTAAATGTCTCTCTAAAAAAAGAAAAGAAAAACCATAATGTATATATACTATCTGATTCTATTTCATGTACACACATGTGAATTCCCAAGAAGTCTTGAGGTTTAGCGATCCTTTTGCTAACAGTATTTATTTCTGAGTGATATTAATAGAGATCTTCACTTTTCATTACAGTTTATTACTGATTTTTCTATAATGGAGAGAAATAAGTAATAAAAGCAATTCAGATTTAAAAATTGCAGACTCTTAAGAAAATTATGTGACAAACTTACCTGTTTTACAAAGCAAACATAACACATAGCTGGAAGTAACCTTATCTCTTTCATTTAATTTCTTTCATTTTCAAATACAGTAACTCTGAACTAGAATTTAAGAAATGTTTACAAAGTTTTATCATCAGTGACAAATTCAGGACAAATTCAGAACTTCCCAGTTCCTGCTTTTGATATAAATACCTTTCCACAGTAACCACAGAAATAATCTCTAAAAAAATGCAATAGCATATTTTAGTCCAAGGACTGCTTGCTTTCAAAAGAAATATAGAACTTAGTAATTATTTTTAAATTATATATGTTCATATAGTCATATTCATATATGTATATATACACAGTGTTTTTAGATATACATGATATACCTGGCTTAATTTTATTCATAATTTTTATCAACCTAGTTGGACATTTGAGAAAGTAGAAAAAAAGAAAAGAGATTAGAAACATTTTGTTTAAGCCACATATTTTTCCCAACCTTGAGGAACACAAATATATTTAAACTGAAGTCTTTTGAACTGACCTTGAAGTGCATCACAATTATTATTTCACACAAATACCAATCGTCATTTTACTGAATATTCTGAGATACGTTCCACCTCATTAAAATAACAAGTAAGATATGAAGGGCTGATATTTTCTTGGTTCTAAAAAAGTCTCTCTTAAATTTAGTCAAATCTAATTTTGTTATTAATTCTCAGGATTACCAGATACATTTTTTCAGAGCAGATTTTTGTTTTGAGCCAGAATTGAAATCATTCCCTAGTGATGAAAGATGATTTAAAATGACCAAGAAAAAAGTAAATCATAATTTTCAATTTACCCACCAACCCTAATGATACCTAAACAGTGATAATTACTATTTTAATTTATTTCCAAATGACTTAGACTATTTTTGCATATTACAGATTTTATCCTTCATGTTCTATTTGTTTGATTTTTATAAGTTTCCCAAAATTTATCTGGGGAACTGGAATGTGGACTATTAATCATTCTGGGAGATTAAAGTGGAGGCAGGTCCATTCAATTTTTTAAACTTCCCCTTCCTTTAACTTGAGAAAAACACAAAATAAATAGGATAGGAGACAAACTGGGCTCTAACTCCAGTTACAGCACTTTCTAGCTGTAAAATAAAGGAAAGCTGTATTGTCTTGGTTCTAACTCACACACATCTTCTAACCCTCAGTTTAGCCATCTGTAAACTGTGATAACACTTCTTATTTCATAGAGGTTTTTGAAAATTAAATGTGAAGTCATTGAAAAATTAAACTTCATTTCATAAAATTATCTCAACAAATGGTGGTGATTCTTAGTAGTGTTATTAGTCATAAAAAATATATATCCCAGTTAAAAGGTATAATGCAATTTTTCAAATCCTGTTTTTCACTGACTCTTTTTAATAGTATTTGTTTGCAAACTATCAAATGCTTAAAAGAACAAAGAGAATCCACATGCACTTTGATACCTTTGATTCCATATCATGTAAATTCAAAAGGACAGTCCCTGATTATATACACATTCTTATATGGCAAATCCTTGTTGCATATTTTATATGATACTCATTTATGCTAACAAAAAACAAAACCCAGATAACTTTATTAAAAAAAGGCCTTCTGTTATTTCTCAACTATTGAAAACAATTACAAATTCCTCAAGGCCAGGAACCACATCTGTCTATCTCTCCCTCCATCTCCCTCTCTGGGTCTCTCTTTCTCCTTCTCTCTCTCTTTAAAGCCCAACAGCACAAGTAGCATTTAATTTAATCAGGTTTTATTCTTGCCACAATTGCACTATGCACCAAAACAACGACAAAGCAGGAAAACCAGAGCTCCAGAATTGTGGCCAATTTTTAAAATGAGAGCATAAACCCTTAAGAGGTATTATGTCCAAATCTGGGAATTTTACAACCAGAACCCATTTATAACATTTGCCACTTTGACTAAAGCATCCTAAGTCAAGAAAATTCCATTACAACAAATTTCTACCTAAGTGATCTACCTGGTGATGATAATCACATCCAGTTAGTAAAATAAAAAGATAAAGCCATTTTAAAATGTGGTCCTCAAAACTGGCTCATTAAGTAGATAGAAAATTGGCCTCCAAAACCTAAAGTCTAAAAATAAATCATCTAAAAACTCCGAAGGAAATAAGCTCTTTGTTTTTCATGTGGTCTGTAATTCCATAGATCTTTCAACTGTAAATCTGGCAAGTGCTTAAAATAGTATGACTTTTAGAATGACAAAGGTATCATTCTCTAATGAATTCTGTTAGAAAAATGGTTTGCCACACAGGCCTACTAATGGGATTCAAGTAATGAGCATTCTTACAACACATAAGCCAGATGCAAATTTACACAGCCTAGCAGATCAGCCCCACCAGTGTCCAAGAGACACTTAGCAGTGCTTGAAAGAGGAATGGTTTACACAACTGACTGATCAGAGAACATTTCAAAACATCTTCAGTCTATTAACTCAAACGTTCATTTGGCAAAAAAGAAAAAGAAAAAGAAGAACAAAACAAAAAAAATCAGAAATCTGTATTTACAAAATAAGTCTTTCTTTGTCTGTAGGTCAAGGAAAAGAAAGAGAAAAGTTACTTAAATTTCATTTTTTGGAGCACTGTGTCTTCAATAACAGTGAAAACACAGAATGGTGATTTGATTTTACAACCTAATAACTGGCACCTACTCACTCACATTTAAAACTCTTTAACATTTCTGCTTATTTTGTGATAGTCTTTTAAATGGCCTATAAATCATTTAAGATTAATATTTAAAACGTTTCATTGACTGTAAAAGATTTACAGTCAATGAAATGTCAATACCCTCACTAAAATGAACAAATTTTAAAGATGATCTTTGTATATTTGTTTAAAAGCCAGGTGTCTGATTATATAATTTTTTGGTCAATCCAGTTAACGTGTAGTCCTAGGAAGCAGGAAGATTCAACGATTATTTTAAAACAAATACTCCCTCCTGGAAGGGATGAACAGCACACTCTCTAAAACATTTTTTCTACGTTGATGCTTTAGAAGTTGCAAGGTAGGAATAAATGGGGCTGTATCCATAGAAAATAGCAGTCACCTTTGAATTATCTATATTATAAGCCCTACCTATCCAAAAGTTCCCATTAACAGACTAATATACAGAACAGAACAGCCTGTAATTTTCCATCACTATTTGCTATATTCTTATTTTCATGGGAAATAAGAAACTAGAAGCCAGTGTCAAGGTGAGTATGAGATAAAAATATTGTAACTTTATATAGTTTTATCAAATCCTCTTTAAATCTCTATTTTGGGTATGTTTTATAATGGACATTACATATTGGTGCACAGATAAATAGACATTCATTTATTAAGCAAGTCAAGTAGTCTGAGGTTCAATTCTCATGATAACAGCATCATTTCTATCTAAAATTTTTTAAAAATAGCAGAATAAAAGGTGACTTTTAGAGATTATTTAGTTAAAAGAGAGACATGTAAAAGCCAGTAGATAAACTTTAAAAAAAATTTTTGATTCGATGGTCTTGCACCAACTAGGCACTAAATTACTGATCTGTAGACGAGCACCCTCAAGATGCTTAATCACTGAGACCTTCAAATTTAAGCATATACTTCAAGAAATACAATTAAGCAGCCATAAATAATTTGTAGGAAGCTATTTTAATGGCATTTTCCCTACATGTAAATGTGTAATACTACTAGTACTAACCACCAATCAAACAGCTATCTTTTTAAACAGGAAGGAATAGTCAAATCATATTATCCTAAAACGTATGTTAAAATATCAGTATTTCTGATATTACCCAGACCTCTTATAACCAAATAACTGATGCAGCTATTATTGATTATATTCATAGCATCAAACCCTGTGCTAGGTGCTCATCCCTCCCCCCATTTCACAAACTTTGTTTGACCTTTTAAAATACAGAACTATGATTCTTTTCATCATTTGTGTCAAAAAAATTAGTATGGAGGTTCAAAGGGGCATTTTATAAAAATAAAAATCAGATCTGGAAAATGTTTTTCTACTCTCATTCTTACCCTTAGTAAGTGACCCTTACTTTTATTCTTTGTGAAGGTGCTTAAGACTCATCATTCCTAGCATCCACCCCAGAAATTTCAGTGTCTGCTCTGCACAGGTGCCAAGATCTTATGCAATTAAGCTTCACCATACATAGGTATACCCTACACATGCACCCTACCGTTCCTGTCCACATATATTAGCTCTGTAATTGTAGAAATTATACAATCCCTCTAGTCCTTCTTTCTACACTTATAAAAGAGGATGATAATATTATTATCTAGCTCATGAGATTTTTGTGAACATTAAGTGGGATAGTTATATGCACTCTAAGTGTTTATTTTTGCAATATTATTATTGCTAACATGTAATGCCTTTCTTCATACTGTCTCCATGCCCACTGACTCCCATAGGACGGTTCTCCTTATTTTCTATCCATTCGTATTGCACGGATCCTTCTTGCTCAGTCCAGCTCTCCCTCTTCCACCAAGTCTTCTACAAATCCCACCTGCTCTGACCACTTGGAGCTTTCTTATTGCAAAAATTCATGTGATAACTAGAGACCAGTTCTGTTGTCAAATTCCTTTATTAGTGATTGTATTAGCTTCCACCTTCACTGTAAAACTAGTGTTCCTAAAACAGTGGCCCTCAGACAGTGCCTACGTCAGTCACATAGAGAGATTTTAAACATGCAAATTCCTGAACTCCATCCTAGACCTCCTGAATTAGACTCTGGGCATGTGCCCTGAAAATACAAATATTAATACAAGACTCAGGTGATTCTGTTGCACGGTAAAGCCTGAGAACCACTGTAAAAACCTGGATCTCAACCTTTTATTTTGATTCCTCTACCACAGGGATATACTACTCTCCTCTCCCACCGATCTGAAACACGCTTCTCTCCATCAACCTTCACCTCCCTCTTCAGGCAATGAAGATCACTCTTTCTTGACTCTAGAGTGAGCCTTAGGTCCAGTGTAAGAACCATTTCATATCCTTCCACAAAATAGCCTAACTGGCATGGCGCTGGTTAAGGAGCATTATATAAATACTTCCTGTTAGCCTGATATACTGCAGTCTTTCAATTACCCCCTCCAACAACTCCTTTCACCACATATTTGTTGAGTATTGTCCGGCATTGTGCTAGGCACTGGGATGCAGACAATTTCCATACATTCGCACACCTCAATATCTCTTAATATTTAGCCATGGCTTATTCATGTATCACTTAGATACACATAGATTCACCTTAAAAACTTCATTACTTTAATTCTGGCTATTGGGTTAGGAGAAAGGTTATTTCATCTTTAATTGCCCAAGCAATTACTTCTAAGTTAAGACCTCTTGACAGGTAAGTGGGCAGTACGTGCCAAATTATAGAGCAGGGAAAATAAGACTTGGCGATAAAAATGCCAATAGAATGTTTACAAAATGAGCACTAGGCAAGAGACAATGGGTTAAAGACATGGCCATATTTTTCCATATAAATAGGGACAGAATAATATAGACCCATTTTTCTCCTTATTTAATAAAATACATATTTTGCAAATAAAATGCCTATCTGGAAGGAACATGTAAATCTTGTGTTTGTATCTTTTAAAAACTCATAACCATCTACTTTCTCATTCCTCTTTTAACTGTGTGTTTCAAAGTACTTTTGTGTCATCCAAAAGTGTAAAATGATTTTGGAAAAGCTGAGTAATATCAGGCTAAAAATAGAGGAAAGAGTAGCTGTGTAAATGAGAATCAAATTGATAGATAAAATTTAAGTTTCCATTTATGCTATTTAAATCCAGTTCTCTATTTTATATATGATTTTTATGTAGTTGTTAATAGTTTATAAGTAAATTATGTATTTATTTTCAAATAACCTATAGCTAGAATTATGACTAATAATCTATAAAATGTATTTTAAAATTTTTTTGAAAAAATATACAATAAAAAAGAAAATGTCAATATATTCATATGTTTGTATATGTTTGTAAGATCACCAAAAAGCCATAGAAGAATACACATCAGTTTACACTGGTAGTAATAAAGGTGTGCATTTTTTTCTTTTTTTAGAGAAAGCATAAAACTGCAAAAATACTCATGGTCTGTTAAGTGAAAACACAGACTATAAAATTCTGTCTGCAAATAACTAAGTGTAATGTGTAAAGTATGAATAAGCAAATAGACAAGAAGTAGAAAGTATTATAGGCAAATTAAAACAGTTTTAATGAAGTGACGGGGATGTGGATAATTTTTGCCTTTGACGTTTGTTGATCTTTTAAAATTGGCTTTGTCATAATGTACCATGAAACAGAAATGAAAATGGTGATTAAGTATGAAAGCCATTACTCAATGAGAAAATCTCTTCTTTTCTCAACTTGTTTGGATACAAAAGCACAACACCATATTCTACACTGGGGGTTCTGAGCTGAGGACAAGTTCATCCCCCAGGACACATCTGGCAATATCTGGAGACATTTTTGGTTTTCCTAACTGCGAGGGTACCTCTGGCATCTAGTAGGTGGAAGCCAGACATGCTGTTAAACATCTTACAATGCACATGACAGCCCCCCACAACAACGAATTATCTGGTCACGATGCCAAGAGCACTGATCACAAATAAATGTTACAGAATGAATGATTTCAAAACAAGCCAGTGCCCCACCCCGAAATTAGTCAGTACCCCTGTCACAGTGTTAAGAAAAGGACTTTCTCTGATTTACATTCTTATAGAAATTCTCAAGACCATTTAACAAGGAGGTGAGAGGGATCACACTAAAGCACGCTTTGAGGTGCTTCTAAAATATGAAACTTGGGATATTTCCCTCCCCTTCCTTCTCTTGCAGGGTAAGCTCACAGTCAGATTTTTATTTCATGTCACAATCAAGCAAGGGCATTGTTTAGGGTCCTACAAAGCAACAGCAAAGGACCTGCCCTAAGAGTTAACCCAGAGAAAATGATTTATAAACTGCCTATATCATGTGCAATAATTGTTTAAAAACTGATGAATAAATCTTCTTGAGATGTAATCTTTATAATGAACCTCATTTATACTGTGTGGGCCAGAGGGAGTAAAGATCCGGGAAGAGAAGAAAAACACTCAACCACTTTTAAGAGATTATTCGCAGGAGTAATTTATCAGAAATCACAAAAATGTGTTTTCAATGGAAAAAATTCAATTGATAATAAAAGAAAAAAAGGGAAAGGGTCTTTTCACATAGTGTCCACCCAAAGCTTAAAACCACTGACACAGTTCTTGAACTTTATCATCCAACATTTTGTGACAGCTATTGGCCTTAATGGTTATATGACAGATTCTGCTGGAGCAATAGGAAAATTATTAGACAAGTTAACAGCACCCATTCATAATGAAAGAAATCATGACACAAGCAACATCCTTGACTTTCAAGATCTTATATAAATCTTCCTTTATTACCTGGTAATAGATGTAATATAAAGTATAAATTTCTCGAGGACAGAAACCATGTCTTATATTTAATACACACTGAATAAAGTACCTATTTGAAAAAGTCATTTTAATGAAATTAAGATTTTTTTCAAGGTGGAGAGATTGAGGAGTTACAGTAACATATAGGATTAGTTTATCTGATCTACCCACTGTTTCCAAAAAAATAAATAAAATAAAATAAATAAAAACAAACAACTACAACAAAACAGGTCCATAAGGAATGAGAATAATTTTTTTTAAATGATGCCTTACTACATCTAAAAGTGCAGTATAACCAGAGGGCTAAGATTGAGGGATGTAAAGTCAATCATTTGCTAGCTGGGTGACCTTGAATAAGTCACTTAACCTCTCTGGGCCTCAGGCTCCTCTTTTATAAAAAGGTGGACACTAGCCATACCACTGCTTTTATAGGAGGACTGGATGAGATAATACACATCAAGAGGATACCTGCACAAGTTAAGGGCCCAATGAGCAATAACTGTGATTATTTTCTTATATTAGTGCTGTGATGGTGGAAAATGTTGGGCATTGCACAGAGGGGGAGTAGAGGGGGAAGAGAAGGGGAAGCAGGAGAAGGAAAAGAAGGCGAGAAAACGACAGCTTGCTAAAGTTGGGTAGGAGAGCTTCATGCGTTATTTATTGAGAATGAAGCCTGGGTCGGTGAGTCTTCACAACCCCTTCCCCTCGCTCCACATCCCGTCACCCACCCCAGCTCCTGCTTTGTACCTGCAACCTACTCCCTTCTAGGGGTACTTCTCCAAATGATATATGACTTCTTTTAGCAGTTGCCCTCTCCTGACTTTGCTTCAGATCCACACTTTTCAAACGTGTAGTCTTCAACCACTAAGACCCCTCTCGCTACATTTACCAACGCGCTCCTGTTACTTACTATAGCTGGGAGACAAGTCTCAGAACTTATTTCAATTGATCATTGTGGCATCTGATGCAGCTGACCATTTCCTTGCTTTTTTAAACTCTCTTGTGCCTCAGCTTTGAAGACATTATTATCTGTGGGTTCTCCTACCATCTGACTGCTGCTTAGCTACTTACTAATCTGTGTGGGCTCCTTTTCAGCATTCCACCACTTAAATTACACTGCTCACCAGATCCCCATTTTTTGCCGTCTTTTCACTTTCCCTTTTTAATTGTATCCATTCACACCGTTATAAGTACCACTCATATGCTGACACTGTCCAAGTTCATCTCTCTAGTCATGACTTCTTACTAAGCTCCAGACCTGTATTTTCCAATCTCCATTTGGAGATTCCACGTGTGGAGAAAAGTCAGCGTTTCCCAAAATGAACTGTCTTCCCACACACCTCAATCCCCAGCCCACCCCCAAACCGGCCGCCCTTTTGGTGTTCCCCATGTCGATAAATGAAACCATCAGAAACTTAGGATTCACCAAGTCCTGCCACTTCTGCCTCATAAAAGCCCTGCTTTTGTATCTTCTCCTTTACATCCCTGTCTCCGTTCATCCATTCTTTCTGGATTTTTGCAGTGGATTTTCACCTTATCTCCCAACCTTTGGTCTTGCTGCACCCCTCATACTTCAAAAGCATCTTCCTCAAGTGTGAATCTGTTCAAGCGATTCTCCTACTGACATCTTTTCATGGGTCCCTACAGCCTCTGGAACAAAATGTAAACTCTTCTGCAAGCTACAACAATGGTCTATATAATTTGATCACCATTTATGATCTCAATACCAAATCTTATCACTTCCTCACTCCCACTCCCAAATCCAGCCATTTAAAGCTACTTGCAAATTCCTAATCCCATTTATTTTTCCTGTTTTTTCTCCTATATGCCACTTTCTGCTTAAAACATTTATCCACAGACCTCTAACCCCCATCTTCACCTAGTAATTTCTACGTAATACCTCAGAATTCTGTATTTCCAATATGCCCTGTGTATTTCTGCTTTCAAAGAACTCAGTGGTCCTACAATGTGATTCTTTCCACATTCATTGATTTAAATAGTAATTTAAAAAGTGTCTTGAATTTGAGGCCTACAAGTCCATGCTCTGTCTCTCCACATATATGATACTATGTAGTCAAACTTCCAACCACCCGTTGTTTACAGAGCAAAACCACATGGAGAGAGATACTATAACCTTGGCTACATGTATTTTATACAAATCATTTAGGAAGACAATAAATATGTAACATATCAGGCAATTTGAAATATTAAATAACAAATGAATGGTGAAATCAACAAGTGACAAAGGAGCGCATGGGGGATACAGACAACTAGGTCCTCAAGAGGCTGCTCATAAAAATTTTTAGAGAAAATGCTCATGTTAAACGTAAGTATGATAGGAGCCTGCAGTAGAATTAACGATAGTAAACACCAAGATATTAAGTTTCATGAGGTCAGGGGACAAGTCATTCTTGTTCGCTGCTCTGTCCCTATGGCCTAACACATAGCTGGATCATAGTAGCTGCTAAATAAGTATTTGTGTCGAATTGAATTTTAAACTGTGCAGCTGGTGATGCAAGAAAACATCTGTTTAAACAAAAAAAGGCAGCACTTTTCACCATTTGCCATTCCATAAAAAGGTAATTTGTGTATATGTTTACTAGAACGCTTTCCTCAAAAGTGAAATATTGCTTCACTCTTCGGTTGGCAAATGTGTTGTTCCAAGATGGAGAAGAATCTGCTTTAAATGAAGAGAAAGCTATTTCAGTCCATAATCCTCAGAGCCAATTTTGGAACTTAAAATGCATTTTCATCAAAGAATCTTAACAAAAAGAGTCCTGCCAATTTAACCAAGACATCTAAAAATGTTTCATTCTAAAGCCAAGCTTTCTGCTCAGGAACATTCTAATTGAGATCGTGTTCTTCCAGAGATCTTCCACTGGATCAACAGTCACCTGAGTCACATGGGTGAGTAAGATACCATCATCACCCTCCTAAGAACTCAGCACGGCATGCCATTTAGGAATTCTGCATTTTTCTAACGTTTCTGCTGGATTTCCAAGTTTCCTGGAACTTCTTTGTACCCAACAGAGCTATTGTAATAAACCAAAGCAGAAACACATGTAACTTTGAGTTAGAAGTCAATTTGGCATGTCCCTCTCATTTCAAACATATGGAAACTGAGACCACGTAATGTAAATCACTGACCCAAGTACACTTAGGGCAGCGGCTGGAATGGACACTGGGTCTCCTTAGTGACAGGCTGACATTCAGTCTTCTATATAAGCTATGTTCATGGGACACCAGTACTTTCACTTGCATCATTTTATTAATTCTGGTACTCACCTAAAATATGTAAACAGGGACTATTATTCCCTTTTAGCAGGTGAAGAGATCAAGCCCCAGGACTTCCCTGGTGGTCCAGTGGCTAAAACTCCATGCTCTCTAGGCAGGGGGCCCGGATTTGATACCTGGTCAGGGAACTAGATCCCACATGCCTCAACTAAGAGTTCACATGCCAGAACTAAAGATCCCGCGTGCCACCACTAAGACCAGGTGCAGCCAAATAAATAAATAAATATATATATATTAAAAAAGAGAAACCAAGCCCCATGGGGCTGTCAATTCCCTCAAGTTCACTGAACAGCAGAAGCAGAACTAGTATTCAGGTCTTTCTATCTTTGTCATTTACCAGGAGCACCACATCGACATGGGCCATTTTTCCTTTCAGTACAAATGAGTCAATGACAGTCTAAATGGTCTGGTGCCTACCATTCTTCAAAGGAAGATTTGCTATAATAAAAGAAAGCTACAAGTACCAGAGGTTGCAGGCCACAAAGGATAATGAGGCAGAAACATGTGCATTAATCAATTTTGAGGTTTCACTTAAATAATCAATCAACCATTCTTTCAGAGCTGAATCTAATCGAAAGATCCTAACCCTTTTAGACCTGTATACAGTGGGCAATATGCCATAAACATCTTCTTTTATTTAGACATCAGGGATGGAATTTCCCATCTGTTGCTTCAAATCAAATAACCATACTTTAAAAAATAGTACATATCACAAAATTTTTCTTTGAAGGATTAAAGTCACTATGATTGTTAATCATAGAAGTGTTAATTTTTCAACAAGTAAAACTGTGTCTGGACAAGTCCACGTGTGTTAGCAGTAGGCTAAGAAAGGAATCTAGCATGGAATTTTTAATGCTTGGTTCTAATCATTAATGCTGCAGTACTGGCTTATTTACAACCTGACGTTTGTTTCTGCACTTTCAACATCCCGAGACTTTTCTGCAACAGTAAATAGCTTTAAGAGATGACACCTCGCCTTAACTGGGTCTATATTTTGACTAGCAGGTCTTGGCATCATGTCCAGCCCTGACACCTCTCCAAAATGCTGCATGCTGGTGAAAAATGAACAAAACTTAAGAAGAAGAAAACAATGCCACTACTCTTAAGCCATTTTGGGATATAATAGGTCTAAGTTCTCAGCTAACTTATACATCTAAGTTCTAATGCAGCAACTTCTAATCATCTCATCACTGTCTCTTTAGATTCTAAATATTTCTTAATTTTTCCATAAAGTCTCACCTTTCTGATGCTCTGAAGAGGAAGGTGACAGAATAAAATGTGGGAAAAGAGCATAAGTAAATCAAAAGACAGGACACACAGAACTACACCTGATTTCCATATCACTTTCTTTTTAGCCACACAATTTAGATTCAAGTACCTAGGACTTAGCAGGTACCCACATGAGGTCATTTTCTATTTTTATGGTAAAATTCAAAATATAAACTGATGAAAGACCTCTAAAATTTCACAAAAGTGAATATTTGTATATCTGAGAAGTTAAATGTTTAGTTTCCCAAGAAAGAAATATTCTCTACCCACACAGGAGATTCTCACAATGTGTGGGAAATCTATGGTTCTGAATCATCCAATAGCGTCTTCAGTCTGTGTTCATATCCTATATCATAAAATGCTTTCCCAATAATTAGAATATAACAAGACACACGTCCTTAAAAACATCACTGAAAGAGTTGAATGTTCTCTGGAGTAGTCATAGATGTTTCATAAGCTTGTGATAGCTCAGGATTATCACCTATCTTTGGACATTGTATAAGGTTGGGCTGGTTATTTGAGCTTCCTCTATATTTGAATTCTGGGGTGATGAAAATTTATATCATGTTAAGAGCATATCCACTACCTAGTATTTGGCTCTCGAGTGAATTAATAAGTGTCCTAACTTTCAAGTCCTGATGGCTGGCTTAGAACTATTTTGCATAAAACCTTACACACTAGACCCTCTTCTTTAACAGTGCATCCTGTTTCCAGGCAAAACTACACTACAATACAATCTTCTGCAATGTGCTGTATCCTATTAGGACTGAAAGTAACCCTGACATCTTACATTCAAATGTGGCCTTTCTAGAGAGACTTTTCCAAGGGTGAAAACTTCAAAAACACAGAGTAGAAAAGTCACTGAAGAAATGGCACAAGTAAGCAGGGATATCTGGGACACTTATTGTCTTGTATGTCTGCAGTGTCCCAACATGGGCAGCAGGGGGCGCTCCTGCATGAAGCAACCCTCCCCTCAGCCCCGCCCCCCTCCCCCCCCCCAACACACACATACACACAAGTGTTCCCGGGAGGGGAAGACGGAGGCTTTTTCTCTTAGCACTTGCCCCAAGACCAAGGAGGGGGCCACTAAGGAGTGCTGCTGTCCATAAATCACACAGGCTTAGGACATGCGGTGAATACCATTGCAGAAGTGACCAGAGATGACACATAGGTCTGAGCTTACCTTTTGAAAGCAGGGTGGCCAATTTTTATTTTATTTATTTTGGGGGTTAAAGGAGCAGGTAAGCCATGGGCAGGGGGCGGGGCTTGCCATCAGCTGTAAAGAGGCCGGCTCCAAAAGCAACAAGTGGATATCAGTATCCGAGGGTCATTTATTCAGCCTCTCCACTACAGTTTAGTTCCCAGGTTATATTCTCTGTGAAATGTCAAATCAAAACACTTCCCTTTTCTCTCCTCTTCTTTCCTTCCCTGACCCCACACCAAACTCAGAAAAATCACTTGATGAAGTGGGTTTCCCACTGAACCTTAGGAAATGTGACTCCTGCAGGGGTTCTCCTGCATGTGGCTGCGTTTTGCACGTGAACGTGGGATGCATTTTACACCCTCTTCGCCAAGTCCCACGATTTCAAACCAGGTTGGAAAAATCTTTAGGGACCAGAAAGAGCCAGCTCTGAAGCCTCAAAGACAGTGGGTTCCAAAGCAAAATGCCCTGCCCTCACCCCACTTCCTACACATACTCATGCACACCCCACCCTCACCAGTTGGATCCTTTCTCCTTCCTGTCCCCAAATGAAGGTTTGCAGAGACACAGCCATAAACCTCAATACTCACCATATTGACTTCAGAAACCATATCGATGCTGGCAATGTCAATGTTCATTCCCACAGCCACAGGGGGACCTGCAAACCAAAATGGCCAGCCACGTGATTTCTCAGAACTTCATGCATTCTTAGCAAGAGTAGTCCCCGGGCACGGGACACTCTGCCCCAAATCCCTTCCCACTGCTCACACTCAAATTCTTCAATTCTCTGCTCCTTTTTAAAGAGTGACAGGTACTCCTCTGGGAAATGCTCTATTGAATAGGCACACACGTGTCCGACGGGTGAGGGATTCCATGTCTGTCTACATAGGTAGGTGTCTTAGCATGAGAATACACACAACCACAAAAGCACCGGAATCTGGCTAGCCCAAACGAAATGTTATATATTGCACTGAAACCCCCTCCTCATTCTTCCCACCCCCCGCTTCTGTGAAGGTTTTAACTCTGAGCTTTGTTAGAGTCTGGAGTAAAATTAAATAGGCATATCAGTGTATCTAAGGCTGCAGCAAGAGAGGTCTCTAGCCCTTCTTCCACTACCCTCCCTATCCTCCGATCCCCCCAGGCCCCTCTCCCCCCACCCCACTGTCCCCTGCAGTGAGGTTTCCAGGACTGGATAATATCCAGACACCAGCCAATTTAAACCATGGCTAGAACTCTTCCAAAGTAGGTGGGCACAGGGGGTTAATGCGACTTCTCAACCAACTGTCTGCATATCTTGTCCCCAAAAATGTTCCCGATGGCCTTCAGTAAGCCAGGTTCACCGGGCACACCATTAACTAAACTTAAGAGGTTTGTATCTCAAGGAAACAAAGACAGTGAAGCAAAGGATTTAAACAGTGAAGCTGAAGGACAGCAGTCGCCAGTACAGGCTAAGAGGGTCTCTCTGAAAGACCATCTAAGTGCTGGAGAGTAACAAACCAGCTTAAGTTTGGATCAGTTTCTCAATATTGTAACACAGAGACATGTTCAGTACACCACATGCAACCCACAATGAGGGAGAGGGAAGACAGCGCACAAAGCTCAAAAGACAGCTTAGGCTATAGCTGCTGGGCTGTTTCTTATTTCCAAGGCAACCCCATTACCTCCAAAATCTGGTCTCAGCCGAATATCATAGCCTTTCAGGAGTCTGTCCACCGTCTCTTTAACCAGCGACATATTACTAGGGTCATTGACACTAAAGAAAGAAAAGACAATAAACAGGCATCAATAAGACAGCAGGCACAGTGCTTCAGCATCTATCTGATCCTCACTACAGATCCTTGCTCACAGAGGTAGGCAGACAGAGCCTTTCAAAGTGAAAAAGGAAACAGAAACGCTAGACACACTTACCTCTGCGCACAGACAGCGGCGATTATTAAGGGGAACGGCCAGATCCCAAAGTAGCCCTTTTTCCGGACTCTCCACATCCCTTTAGTTTTGGACGGGATTGAGGGTTTCACTGGAGACAGGAGATCCAACTTAGTCTGCCCAGTGCAGTAATTCTAATGTGAGGCGCATGCGCAAGGCGTACCAAAACATCAAAGGGGCAGCAGCGGTTGCCTGGGACCGAGAAGATTTTCTTGTTAAGGAGGAAAAAAAAAAAAAAATCAAAGGGGAAAAAGGAAAAACATATATATGTATAATATATGCATATTTGAATAATATAGAAAAGTCACCCCACAGGAGGACCCGGAGCAAAATCTTTGTTGTCCTTTTGTTAAGACAAAAACAACTAGAGAGTCTGTTAAGTTTTGGTACTTGAAGGAGGCAGTTTTGCACCTCGCGGGTTGTGGGGTTTTGGGGTGTGTGGGGGGGGTGTTTCCTCTTAAATATGCAAAACCAGATTAGGAATTTAAAGGAGAGCAGGTGTGTAGTCCTAGGGGGAAGATAGGTGCCTGAGAGTCCACTTCTGGTATCAGCAAGCGGCGGGGGCGGGGGAGAGAAATCTGAACTTTATTTCCGTGGCAAATAGCATTCCCTGCCTGGGGCGAAATGGGTGCTGGAGGCGGAGGTGGGGGCGGGGGGAGCGGAGGGAAGAGGAGGGAAGGGGAAGGTGGGAGCGGGAGTGAAAGGGGGAGGGAGGAAAGAAACCGATGGGAGGAGTGTTGAGCAATGCGTTGGATTTGGGGCCGGGAGTGGAGGGGGGGACGTAGCATGGAGAATAAGACAGACACGGAAATGAAAAAAAAAAAAAAAAGTAAAAAAGAGAATGATAATAAAATGATGCCTGGTCTTTTCTAGGAGTTAAAGAGCAAGCTTTTCTTCACTACTCACGAGCAATTTCTTTCTCCTTCTCCTCACTCTTTGCCCCCTATCCCCAGAGAAGAAAACCTCGGGGTCCCGGTTTCTCACCGTGTGACGTGCCTGACCCGCTGGTCCGGATTATTTATAGCAGGAAGGGCGGGGGGGGGGGGGGGGGGGAGGGGGGAGTAGAAAGCGCTGTCTCTCAAGGTTTCGGTCTGATTCTGCATTGGGAAATTATTAGTAGGGAGGGTGGAGTTTGCAAGAAGGGTTGATGGGACTTGGGGGCCTAGGGAGGCCGGGTGGCGAGAGGCTCCGGCGGTGACCGGGTGCAGGAAGGGCTGGCGGCCGGGTCGGACTCGCCTGGCTGGCACCCACGCCCCCTCAGAGCACGCGCACTCGCGCGCGCACACTGGCGGCACCCTCCTCGCCCGCCGCGCGCCCCTCCTCACCTCGCCGGCCTACGCTCGCTGCCCAATCCCGCCGCGCGGCGCTGCGGTCCCCGGCTCCTCTGGCCCTCGGCCCCTCGGCCCTTGGCCCCGGCCGGGGAGGGTGGGTGGCGGTGCGTTGGGACGCAAAAAGTCAGAGCGGTCCCCGGAAGGCGGGCGAAATGAGGAAGGGGCTCGAGGCCTCCGCGTCCTCCCGCGGGCTCCGCGCCACCTCTTCCTCGCTCCCCAGCTCGGGGCCAGGAGGGACTCGCACGCCCCGGGGTTGCCTCTTCCCTGCAGCCGGAGGCTCGACCCGGCTCTCCCCGGCCGCCGGGACCCAGAGGCAGCAGCAAGCGAGCTCCAGGGTTCGAGAGGGAGGGAGATACACGGAAGAAATCTTTCCTCGGCTCGCGGGAAAGAGATGAGCCGCGGGCGCCCGGAGACGTTGCTAGTCTCCGGCAGCCGGGCAGTCTGAGGGTGCCCCGGCCCGGGACGGACTCTCCGGGTTCTCCCGAGTTTATCTGGCAACAGAGGAGCAGGGGAGGGGGGAGGACAGGTGCTCCCGCTGCCCCCTCCCCCTCTCCTTGGTGAATACAGGAGAAGTCAGAGCTGGAACCTACGTTCCGGACCCCAAAGCGGAACTTCTAACTCTTCCTCCTCAGCTTAACCTGTAACCGAGCGCCTACTACGTGCCAAGAGTGCTTCATTAGTTCATTCTTACAAGCCCAGGTTTAGCCAGCACCTCGCTTTCCCCACATTATGGATTTAGAAACTGGCGCGCTAAAGCTAAGGAAATTGCCCAAGGTCACCCAGGTGGCTAGAGGTGAAACCGAGATTGGATGCGAAAGCCAGCGACCCTAACCATTAGACAAGACGGTCTTGACTCGCCCCGACCTTGCCGGCCGCGGACTCCTCTTGCAGCGCAGCTCCTGCTGCCGCCGAGCCCCCGGAGGCCTCGAGAGACGCGGGCGCGCGCCTCGCACCAGGCTGGACCCCGCCTCCGTCTGCAGAGAGGAGGGGGCGCCCGACGTCGCACCCGGACTCCTCAAGGTCCTGGTCCCTTCGGCACTCTTGACCCATTTATACCTCTTGGCAATCTCCCTCCTCCCCCGCCAAGGTCAGGGGTCATTCTGGGGCCGCCGGGTACTGACTCCAGGGGCAGTGTGGAGGCGGGAGGGCTGCTAGGCGGGAATCTGACAGCTCCCCGAGGACAGAAGGCGAGCGGGAGGGGGAGTTTCTGGATTTGAGACGGTAAAACAGCCTCTTCAACAGTGCAGACGTACAGATTTAGAGTGTGGCGGTCTCCCAGCTCCTAGGAGTCGGTCCAAAGATACACACATACGAACACGAGAGAGACAGAGACAGAGAGACAGAGACAGAGAGAGGGAGAGATTGGAAATCTGTAACTCTCCTATCTAATTACTTAGGTTGAGAGTTACAGGAATCAAAATACAGACCTATGGCTCAGGAAAACTGCCTATTTCCCTCTTTCTATGGACTCACAAAACAACGGTAATCTTTTACATAGGCTCACCCTACTGAAGGTGGGGCAAGTTTAGATTATGTATTAACATTATACCAAAGGATTCCCAAACAGTTTTACTACACCAACTCCTGGAGCCCTAGAAAGCTCTTCTTCTTCTTGAAAACACCTTGAAATAGGGTTTTCCTTCTGACAGGGTTATCCACGTTGCACTTGCTGCACTACCAGCTCCTCTTATTTAGGCTCAGTTCAATTTCGGTTGAAAGAACAGAATTCAGTGAACAGAACGAAACCACGAATACCATCAGTCATCATCCACTAATAATAATAATAATAATAACAGCCCAGGGAAAAGTTAAACAGTATTTACTGAAGACCTAACATAAAGGGAAAATTAAGGGAAAGGAGGCCGAACAGCTACAGTAACCTGCATCTCAGCAAGTATGACAATAGCACAGTGCCAACAGTTTCAAAGGAACTGGAGGCAGACCTTTGGGCTCAAATCCCAGTTCAGATACTTAGAGTTTTGGGGACTTGGGCAGGTCACTTAACTTCTCTAAATTTCAGCTTCCTCTTCTTTAAAAATTAAAATATAGTGCCTTCTTTGTTTGCTGTAGAATGATGTAAACATATGTGTAGCATTTGGCATGTGATTAATACATATCAGCAGTTTTTAGTGAATAAGGAAGGAATAATGAATGGACAAGAAAGCAAACAAGGTTTAATAGCATTAGCCTATAAAGACTGAGCGGACTTCAGTTTGGTGCAATGATCCTGAGAAGGCATAGATTAGCCTGAGAAGAGAGGAGCAGATATTCCAAGGGAATTAAGATAAGGGTAAGAAGAAAATGTATTAAAGACCCAAGCAGCAATCAAAAGGACAGAAGACAAAATCGTATTTATTTTCTTTATGTGGTACCATCTCATTGTTATTTCTTAATAATAACGGTAACTAATATAATTAGAGATAGTCCTACTGGTTACAAACTCTGAGATCAATTTATGCCTAAAGTGGGTCTCTATTTTACAGCAGAATCAACGGTAGGAAATCTCTCTGGAAGACTTGGCTGGTAATGCTGCCTAGGAATGTGAAATTTGGAACAATAATGTGCAAGGGAAGGCACTGCTGGATTCTGGAAATGTGTTATTTGCTGGAGAGCATCCTCCATGATCCCAGATGTACAATGAGAAGGCAATATGTAAGTGCTCTTCAGAGATCATGATTCAAAATCATGTCTGAGTATGAAGCATACAAATGCCAAGTAATAACCGTCACTAATCATATGCTATTTGTCTTTGCTATAATATTTATTCATTTGTTCAGTAAATATGTACTGGGCACCTACTCTACATCAAACATTATTTGACGAGCACTAGGGATGATGTGTTGAAAAGGCAGACATGGTCCTTATCCTCTTGGAGCTTATGTTCCAGTGTGGGAAAAAGCAGTATAGAAGTGATAACACATGTAGCATGTATTGTGAAGTGGGGAAGATAGGATATTATGGAATGCATAATTGATGCAAATAACTCAGTTTGAGGATTTGGGTAAAACTTGCCTGATAGAGTGATGTTTTAATTGAAATTTGAAAGATGAGTTAGCCTGATGAAGAGTTGGGGGAAGAATATTCCAGGAAGAAGAAACAGTATGTGAAAATATCCTGGGCCAAGAGAGGATGGCATAAATGAAGAATGAAGGAAGAACAAAGACTAGGGGACAAGGGTAAGAGTGGATCCAAGAGTGGTGTGTCTGGGGAGCTGGGCAAGAGCAATTCGGTTCCACTGACCTGCTCAAGTAGAGGAGTGACAAGATGAGTTTTAATCACACTGGAGGAAGGTGGTAATGGCTATAGGGGATTTCTTACTGCAAGAATCCAGGTGACAGGTGATGTTGGTCCAAATTAGGATAGTGATGGTGAAGATGGAGAGAAGGGGCTAGAGTTATGTGGGAGAACTGGCTAACTTTGTCACCCATGGGATATGAGGAATGAGGGAGAAGAAGGATTCAAGAATGACTCATACATTCTGGTTTGAGCATCTCAGTGGTGGTGGTAGAAGAGAGTTGATAGGGATAGTACATTCAGTTTGGGTCACAATGAGTTTAAGGTCCCAGCTAGTCATGCAGGGTGCACTGGACATTTTGATATATGTACCTGAAGCTCAGAACTGAGGGCTGATGTGGGACCAGTACAAAATTTCTGCATCCCATCCTGATACTACTTCTCTTTCTGTCTGAATGTTTCTCTTTAAGACATATTACTGTCTAACATATTTTATTTTGCCCATTGTAATTCTATCTTCCTGACTGGAATGCAAGTTCAGAAAAACAGAAAATTTTGCCTGCTTTGCTAAGTGCTGTATTCTAGTGCCTAGTGCCCATAGTAGAAACCTAATATGTACATTTTAATGAATAAGTCTGTATTTGATGATCCTGCAGATGCAAACAACTCAAGTCATGGGAGTATATGAGACTTATGCAGGCAGGATGAACAGACTAAGACGAGAATCTTCCAGAGAAGGGCAATTACAGTCATCCAGACGAGTGAAATTAGAAATGTCCCAAAAGGTAAGAGAAAAATCACTGTGGTATGATCAAAGCCAAGAAAAGATAATATTCTGATAACAAAGGACTAGTCAACTGTACTAAATCCTTATAAAGTTTTAAAAGTTTTGAATAGATATGACATGCTCCTGGTATAAAATTCAAAAGTTGAGCCATTGTGTCCCTCTGCCACCCTGATTCCCTCCCTAGAATCTCACACAATTCAGCTGGGGGGAAGGTAACGTGGTATTCCACACCATAGCCTTTATCCTGTTGAAGAACAAGTATAGGATATGCCCACAGGTGCCAGGGCAACTTCCCTGACCTCCTGCTCTGGTGCAGCATGGACAAAGTTCTCATGGAACGTGGGTTACCTGTTTTGCTGAATTGATTGAACATTTGTATTTATTATTCTTTTTTAAAATGAATAATGAGTCTCTTAGCTTTGAATATTGATTGGGGTCTTTTTAAATAGTGTGTAGAAATTTCATTAATATTGAAGAGTAGGGAGAAAGTCAGAAAGAATATGCTGAAAGAAAATATACATTTATTACTTTCAGTACTTACTAATTATTAATAAAGTGTTGTCAAGTATATGGCTTCCTGGACCTACTGTAATATACAAATAAGAACCATTTTAAAATAACCTCTCCAAATATCTTATTTATGAATGCACCTTTATTTTTATGTGCTAAAGAATATTCTTAGAGTAGTTTAATTTTATCAAATATTTTTCCCTTATGCTAGTCAAAAATACCCTCTATTTATTTGTCTGGCAAACCTTACCTTCACAGACACCAGAAAATTAAATTTCTCCTATATTACCATAAATTCCAAATTATGGGCTTATGGGTTAATGAGGTTTTGATCTGCAGAATTAGAAACGTGAATTCTATGCCCACTGAGTTCTGGCTGTTCCTCCTTCAGCAGATAGCACTAACATTAAACCTGAGTGTCTATAAAATTTTTGACCACAGTAAGACTGATGACATATAAATCAATTTAAATTACTTAACTAAAATATAACATGTAGTAATAATAATAAAATAATAATATCAGTGTGTCAGATACTGTTCCAAATCCTTTATGTATAGTAAAATATTTAATCCTCACAATGTGTCTATAAAATGTTAATAATTAATATCCCCATTTTATATATAAGGAAACAGAAGCAGAGATTAAGTAGCTATACGATTGCACAGTTTATAAGAAAATATTAATGAACTCAGGCTCTTCCTGAGTCCTATGTGACTTTATATATAAAACTCCTACAAATTTGTCTACAGTTCTCAGCTTGTCTCACCCATTGAGTTAATATAACAGAAATAAAATCATAGCCCAGACAAAGGATCTCTGCACCTAACAGAGAGTTGATTTAACAATCAAATGACCAATAGGAAATTTTGAGAGCTAGAGTTACTGGACACCTTTTGAAGGAAAATACCTTTTAGCACCACCTCAAATGAATCCATCTTCAAGAGTACAGAAAAGTGTACCTCAAAGTACAAAATGAAATTACTGATGCTCCAAATGGAGGCAAAATTGTTAGATGAGGAAATTACCTGAGCTCTGACACCATGGGGATGCTAATTACATTCATGCACAGTCTCAGAAGCAATGCAACACCGTATCCCTTATCCTAGAAAAGGATAGAGTGGGAGAGAAGTCCTTTTTACCACCTGCTTCTCCAGACCAGCAGGGGAGGAGAGGTGTGCTTATCAATATAAATAAATGAGCAAAACTGCTGTATAAGCAGTGACATTGACAGTCCTAAGGAATAATTTCTCAACATCCCTCTCAGGTTGGTTTCTTAGGGATGGCCAGTAAGAGATTGCCAAAGATAGATAATCCAGTATGCAAAATGGAATTTTCCAGAATGTGGGTCACACAATCTGAGGCCTTTCCTGATGCTCCTCTACCAGGATTGTTTTTCTACTAAATGCCTGAGTTAGAAAGCCTAGGGTTTACAAGCCTTTTGAGGGCTTATAAAAAATGCTGGAATTCCAATGTACATATTGGGTCCAAATTTTAAAAAGCTGTAAATGTTGAAATTAATTAATGTTTAATTAAAAGTCTATAAAAATTTAATACTGTTCACAAATTCACATTTCATATGGGAAAGGTACATTTTAATGCGCTTTATGTTATGTGTCAAGGGGCCTCCAAAAGTTAAAGAACTTGGACATATGAAGGTCTTAAAAAGCTCCAGCTGTCTCCAGTCCCAAGCAAACTTACTCTCCCTACTTCTAGGCACCTAATGTCAATTGTAGTGTCTTGCTTTTTTGTTTCTGTTTTGGTTTTGTTTTTTCCTTTAAATCCCCTTTGGAAACATCTCCATTTGCTAATACTACGAGGAATTTTTTTACTCTGTTTTTATTATTCCCCAAGCTCAGTGCATTTGCCTAACTTGTATAAGGCACTCAGTAATTGATAAATTGTAATTACAGTTCTTAGTGATAGCTAATACTTATTGAGTGCTTGCTTACTAGCTGGCTCACTTTGTGATAAACACCAGTGATTACTCATTTAATTCTTTGAAGTGTACTTATTATTCCGTAGTGTATTATTCAGTGCCCTTGGGGTTGAAAGTGACAGGAACCAAATTCAGACTAGCTACAGTAAGTGACTATTAGGTCATGTAACCGAAAAAGTTAAGGGCGTTCAGCTTTGGCTGCACGTGGATTCAGAGGCTTAAAGTACTTCATCTCCTAATTCTGTTTTAGGAAAGTTGGCTTCATTCTCAGACAGGCTCTCTTCCAAAGATGACCATCAGCTGCTCTGGTTTAGCATCCCTGAGAGTATTAGCCATTTACTAACTCCCCTAAAATTACAAGATAGGACACTCTCAGTGTACTTGGATCACAGTTCTACCTTCAACGTATTACTTGCTCTGATAGATGGGCATGTGTTCACCCCTGGTCCTGAAGCTGGGGTGAACCACATCCAAACCTTGTGGACTGGGAATTGTTGAGGAATGATTACCCAAAGAAAGGTCACTAATGTGCTCTCTCCAGGAAGAGGAAGCATGAATGATGAA
The DNA here is from genome assembly GCF_005190385.1 of Monodon monoceros. NCBI lineage: Eukaryota > Metazoa > Chordata > Mammalia > Artiodactyla > Monodontidae > Monodon > Monodon monoceros. The sequence continues at coordinate 137,058,397 of NW_021703768.1, forward strand.
CAGATAGAAGCCACAGATGTCTACTAAAGGTAGGATAGGTGTTATTACTAAGCATATCTTGTTGATAAATAAATAGTCTCATGGCGACTTGGATGTGACTGGAAGAGGGATCCACACTCACGGTATCTGTCTTACATGAATGTCCTTGCAACTGGATGACAAGGCTGAATGGATGGATGCATCAATCTAGGACATCTGGCCTCTCAGATTCATGTCAAGAGTGGATGGGTGGATGATTGCTACTCAGATTTCAGCAACTCACATAGTCATGCATGAAACAATCATCCTGAAAATTGCTTTACAACAGTCATAACATAAATAAATACTTGTAAGAATCAATGGAAAAATTTAATAAAATTATGAACAAGAATGACTAAGGATAAAGATACTCAGTAACTGAAAATGTGGGTAACTGAGACCTATTAGTAAAAATATTGTAATGTTAATGTCAAATAATTGCATTAGTTCCACTTATTCACAGTAAGACCTATCTGTATTAGCTAAATAAGTAAATTTTTGAAAGAATGAATTCTACAACAACCTTTTTTGCTAATTAAGCATTTAAATAAAATATTTCTCATATTTATAATCATAGGATATTTTCTTCCTAATTAGTTTTAACGTATGATTTTCCTTCATAATTAAAATTCACCTTTGTTTAATATTTAACTATGACACGTAAGTCATTGCTGATAATAAATGACCTTTCCTGATACTTATATTTAACCTTTCTACACTTCACTTAATTTTCACAAAATACTATGAGGTGAGTTCTAATATTATCCTCACTTCACAATTTTCTGAAAGTAATTTTTATGATTATGATTAAGAAAAGCTTCTCTCCAGAAAAGGAGGAATGGAGAAAAACTAGTCAATGTCTATGAGAGTGAAGATTTCCTTTAACTGGAAACCTAAAGAGTAGGTGATAATAACCGCTGTTTCCTTCCATTTGTTTTAGCATAATTCTCCTGTAATAGAAACTACCTGAAAACATGTTTTGTTCCTAGTTCCTGAGAAGAATAATTTAGTTTTAGGTTCACATAAATGATTCCGAGCTCTGAGTGAAAGTGTTCCTACTGACAGTTACAGTATGTGGTGGCCTAGAGTATAGCCATGTCTACAAACTAAAGAAAGTCCCTTTCAGGCCAGAAAGTCCAACAATCAGTAGCTCCCAATGTTTACTTTTTAAGATATAACTTATCTTAACAGGAGTTTAGAATTAAATGATTTAGCTGTTGGGGCCGAGGATATATCAACAAGAAGCAGTGAGTACTTTGGAAATTTGGTATACTCCAGCCATACACTTTATCTAGAAGTTGGCATGCAGATCCTTGATGGTTCAAGAGATGATGTTGGATATTACATAGACAAGAAAGTCAGTTTGATGCCAAGATGCCATCAGCATTCTTCTACGACTTGTTACTTATCCATTTTAACTGAGAGGAGTAAGTCTTCAGATGCAGATTATTGGTTTTTATCATTATGACTATATTTCATTTTTGGTCAACAGTACTAGAATTCCACCAAAGATAGTGATATCACCTTTCTTTTAAGCACATTTATTTAAGTTAAAGGTGAGTAAATAAAAGGAAATATTGATAAAATAGCAGAGCAGGTGGTATGTGGATTTGACAAAAATAATGTAGGCGGTATGCAAACATTTGTCAATCTTTGACTACGCAGTATGGGCAGGAACAATCTGTCAAAGTTCTGTAAGAGAAACTGTCATAGTTTAGACTGATGTGAGGGCCTTCTAACTCTTAGAAATCTATGATCATCAGAAGTTACTAGTGTGAGTGATCTGAATACAGGAGATGAGAGGTGAACCTGAACATCTTTAGACAACAGGGTCGTCTTTATGACACAGGATGTCAGAATCTAATTTAGCAATTCAGTGAATATACTCAGCAACTATTCACGTGGAAATGTGCTCAGTTTCACAGGGAACAAAAAGATGAATTAGACAACGTTCCTCCCTTCTAGGAGCTAAATTGTAGCAGGTGAGGGTGAGGAAGCTAGCAAAAACGATTAAGCAGTAGAATATTAATGTTACAAGAAAAGCATAAACTTAGAAGAGCATAACCCAAGGAGACTGCAGGAAAAAGAGATCCCATGGTTAGAATTAAAGGGAAAGCCTTTGCTTACAGGATGCTCTCCGAAATGAATCATAAAGGTTGGGTAAAATAGTATTGTAGTTATTAGCAGGCAATGGGGAAGTTTGAGGTAAGTTTCTTCAACAGCAAATCAGTGTCTGGCTAAAGTAGAGAGATAAATGGCTGGCAAAGTCAGCCACGATGTGGAGAACCTTGGTATCAGGATGAGGATTTCAAATTATGTAGATAGAGGTAGGGTTCCCTGGAATCCAGTCACCCTTTAATCATTTATCCGCGATATTATAGTTGCCATATCATTTTGATCAGAGATCAGCAAATGTCTTCTGATAGTAAATATTTTAGGCTTTGCAGGCAACTCAATTTTTCAGTAGTATTAAAGCAACTGTAGACAAACAAACAATAAAGGTGAGTCATGGGTTAAGGAGTAATAGAGAAGGGAAAGAAAGATACTACTAGGAAAATATAGTGAGATCTTTACCAGGAAAGAAAACAAACAAGCCAAAAAACAAAACAGTTCACATATCATGTAAATGGCACTAGTGATTTGAGAGGGTCTTGTATATTCAAAGGGGCACGAGAATATTTGGCAGGAATGGCATGGCATCATAGATAGATCATTTTAATCTTAGTGTGAAGTTGGACTGACTTGGGGAAGAAATCTTATATCCTAGATTCTTTTAAAATTAGACTAGAAAAGCACTTAAGAATTTATGGTAAGAAACCTGAATAGTAAAATGAATGCTTGCCTGTGCTTTCTCCCCTCTCGGGAGCTAGGATTATGTGGTATACAAGGAGCAGGTTGGCCCTTTCCATCCTTCCCTATGGAGAGGGAAGTATAAATGGAACACCAGAAAACCATCAAGATGTTATTTTGACTTAAAATGTCATTCTACCAGGAGAGAGAGAAAGAGAATAATGATAAAGTGTTTAAAAAGATAAAGAAAGTTTACAAATTAAAAAAGTCAAGTATCAGCTCTAACAGCTTTTGAAGACAGCAAATCAAATTCATAGATTTGGAAAGACCTTCCAGTAATCATTGAGATGTTAAGGTAAAATACCAAATTCATATAAATTTTTATAGATAAAACAAGAAAGTTTAAATAAATACCTAGTTTGCAGCAGGAATCTCTAGTATATAACTTCAAACAAGTTCATTTATTTATTTTCCTCTGTTATTAAGATCGTGCAGGAGACAATGCAAATGCTCAGCCCAAATTCCCTCAGATCATTTTTGTATTCCAACCGCGCCGCAACACACACATATAACATATTTTGGGGAGTGATTTCTGTGGCCAGTACCTGCATGCAGCCTCTTCAGTATGCTACTCTTGGTCTACTGTGGCAGCCATGGGCCACTGGGAAATACCCGGAAAGTTTGCAGCCTCCCAGGGTGCCGATTAATCAATGATTATCAGGTGGGAAATAAAATAATTCTTAAACAACTTACTCTCCAGAGTTCCCTGTGGAATGAGGCTCAAGTTTATCCTCTGAATAGCTTTTGCTTGAAATCTCACCCTTGTTTGGGCTCACCCTCCCTCCCTTGTCTTATTTCCCCTACCTGCTTATCATTTGCCCATGAATCCTCTCTCGGTCTGCTTCTAGAGAATGAACCTAAGACCAGTGGAACTTTGAGATGCATAACAGGGGGAAATATTTACTTCTAGAAAATCAGACATCAGTGTTGGAACTCTAAAACTGAGCATATCATGAGTTGTGTAAGAACAAGAACTAGTTTTATTTTTTAAAAAAACACTAGCTGTGTGATTGGGGGAGCGGGGAGAAAGTGGACAAGTTACAGTGTCATCCAGTCTCTTAGTTGTCTCATATGTAAAATGAGGGTGTCAAACTAGGTGATCTCTAAAAAGTTCCTCCCAGACCTAAAATTCTAAGACCTAAGTCAGGGGTTGGCAAACTATGGCTCTCTGGCCAAATCCAGTCCTGCCTTCTGTTTCATAAATAAAATTTTGTTGGAACACAGCCATGCTCATTAGTTTAGATATTGTCTGTGCTTACTTTCAGGCTACAACTACAGAACTGAGTAGCCTATGAAGTAGGTCTATTTTCATCCTCAACATTTTTTTTTAAGTCTGATGAGGAAATTGAGACAAAGTACGGTCAAGTAACTTCTTGCCCAAGTTTACAGGGCAAGTAAAGGCAAAGCTGAGATTCACATTCAGTCATTCTGCTTCCAGAGTTAGCACTTTTAACCACCATGCTGAACTGCCCTGATTTGAGAAGGCCACAATGAAAATGAATGTTGAATCCTTCTGACTCATAGTAAATATGTTGTGTTTATTTTGTCTTTAGTAGAGGGGTTAATATTAACAGGAACGCATGTGGAAGCATGAATGGAGGAGAGGGAGAGGGAGGGTGTCTGTAGGTTCAGCAAAGTTGTTAGGAAATAACACAGAGAATAAAATATAGCCTGCTTATTTTTTCACCATCACATGCAGTCCTAAAATGTGGTTTCATGTTCTTTTCATCTTTTCCTCATGGTGCAAATCACAGTCACGTTCACAAACAAATTCACAACTAAGATGCTTGACTTGGTCCTCACATGCCAGCATCCCGCATCTATGGAGCAGAACTAATCATTTTATGTCACTTCTCGCTTCTCATCCCCTTCCCACTTCCTCTGAGACTGCAATTCTGCTGAGGCAACGTGATGAATGACAATGCCGAGGGCAACAATTTTACTTTTGAACAATCCACAGTGTTACAGGGTATCAGCAGAGTCTGTCTTGGGTTTTTTGTTGTTGTTGTTGTTTTAGAGCCCACTGACATAAATTCCCTCAAAATATATTTGTATATCCTTTTCCACTGAGGTGGATTCTTATTTGGATGGAACAAGTTCATATACTGATGTAAGCTGAGGAGGAAGGAAACATGCAAAAGAGGAGAAGATAGAGAGACATTTTTCAATGTATCTTCCTTAAATGACAGGTAGGATTTCGATCACGGAGGGGTAGGGGGTGGCTAATATGAATTCCTGTTTCTTTAATTTATCATATGTACTTGGTTCCAATACCTGGTTTTGGTCATTATAGCTGTAATTTAACTCCTTTCTTCATGTAGGTAAAGTGGATGATAACATTCCTTACTCTGCCCAGGCCAGATCTCCTAACATTACCATTTGTAGTAATGTTTGGGTCTGCATTATGATTAAACCAATTTCTCTGTCTCTGTCCCTGTCCCTCTTGCTCTCTCTGTGTGTCTGTGTTTTACATTTCTGTTGTTAACTAAATGCCTAAGAACGTAATTGTGCTAGCCACTGTGATAAGTGCTTAATATGCTTTACTTCATTTAATCTTCATATTAGTCTCTGGCGGTGGGTTTGTCATCTACCATTTTCAGATGAGGAAGCTAAGGTTGTAAAAAGTTGAGGGACTTGCCCAAGGTCACTTGACCAGTAAATAATATAATCAAGATTCCAACTCAGGTCAGTCCGCTTCTATCTTAACCCTATAGAAGAACCCAAACAGTTAAGATATAGAAATTCTCAAATATCAAGATGAATCAAGAAAGATGTAGGTTGCCAAGTAGAGATCAGACCTTATGATGAATCTAGATCAACAGGGTAAAGAAATTGTATTACCAAGGTCAAGAACAGATTGGAAATATCAGTCATCAAGGTAATTAGAGAAATAAACATTTATCCTGCTTAGAAGCTTCATAGAGATCAGGGATTTGGGGATAGGTGTCTGATGTTCTTAGCATCTGGGCTAAGAAACAGGGTAGAAGGACCTACAAACTCCATTATCTTTCATTAGCATATAAGATGTAAGGGAACCTGATTCTGAAACAGAAATTTTCTGAACTATGGAAAAGGAATCCGCATTTATCGAGGACTTACTCTATGTTGAGCATTGTCCCTAAACTAATATATGTTAGCTCATTTCTCTTCACAAACATATACAAAACAAAGATGCAGGAGGTCAGTTATCTTTTCTGCAACTACACAGGAAGAAGGTAGAGTATACTGTGGGTAGCAGTGGGAAGCATGTTGGCACTCTCCTATAAACTTAGAAAAATATACATTCTAGAGTGGTGGTATTATAAGCTTGTAAAAGAAAAAGCTCTGATCATTTAGGGAAGTTCCAACATTTTGGTTTTTTTTTTTTTGCAAATCAATTTAAAGAAACCAAAGGGACAGAGTATTATGGTTTTGAAAACACCTGTTGTTTAAATAATGTCTACTTGCCTTGAAAGAAGTATATATCATTCTTCACCATGTTTTAATACTATGCATGTGGATTCCATAAACCACTGAATCTGCCTCTGAGACTGGAAAAGGATAAGGAAAACAGAAAAAATATAAGGTCTCTTGCTTAGTAATATAAAAAGTTCAAAGCAGACAGCCTGTTTAAAAATATAAATTCTGCATTCCTAATACTTTATTTTTAGGAGGGTTCTCCATGTAGAATATAATGCATTTGGAATTTAAGAACTTGATTTGTCAGCATTGTTTCATTAAGATTTGACCAAGAAGAAAACTGAATCCTTAAATGAAGAAACAAGCCGTGGAAGGCATTAGAATTGGTGAGGAACTTCTGTTGACAGTCATAGGTACCTTTTAAGAAAAACTAGTAATTATGGCATCAAATTTCCTTTGCTTAAATCAAAAGTACTGTTCTATGAACTTGCACAGATGATGACTTTTTATTTCAGCCAGGATCATTTTTCCTTTTTATGCCTTATGCTTTTTTTTCTTCTATGGTAATTAACTTGCAGTATTCTCCTGCATGACTTGAGGAGGTGCAACAGGCGCATCTAGTCAAATCCTTTTGCTCCATGGCCTTCCAGGAACTCTGTGTTAGAGCCCAGAATTACTTCTGGAACCTCACCTCAATCACTCTCTCTCTCCTTCACTCCCTCCATTGACAGTGGCCATGTACACCAAGCAGGCTCCTGCCTTTGAGCTTTGTCCTTGCTGCCCCTCTGCCTGGAAGACTCTTCCCCCAGATCTTCCCATGATGAGCTGCATGTCCAGGTCTCAGCTCACATAGGACCTGCTCAGAGTGGCTGTCCCTATGCTTCTCCAACTCTGGTCAAGTCTCTTTCTATCACAGTATAGCCTTTAATGGCCTCTTCTGAACTGTATTCTTTAAACTGCTTATTGTCTACTTTCTCCTACTAAAATATAAAATTCAAGAAATCATGTCTATCTTCTTTGACAGAGTATCCAAAGGATCTGACACATAATAGGTCTAAAGTAAAATGTATATCGAATAAATGACTAAACTTCAAATTTCTCCTTCTCCATGGATCTTTCTTCCTTGACTTAATACTGCTTTTTTCTTCCTCAAATCAGAGAGAAAACTGCACATTTTTGAGATATATTATGTGAGACACTTTGCATATTTTGATCCTTAGAACTATAATCGAGGTAACTATTAATATGCCCATGGAAACTGACAAAGCTAATAAATATCAGAATCAGAATTTAAACAGATGTCAGGTGATTTCAAAGCTGATTGCCATTAAGCTATGTGGATGCCTTTTATTTCTTTTTCTTGCCTGATTGCTCTTGCTAGGACTTATAGTACTATGTTGCATAGGAGTGGTGAGAGTGGACACACTTGTTTCTGATCTTAAAGGAAGAGCTTTCAACCTTTCACCATTGAATGTGATGTTAGCTGTGGGCTTGACATATGTGGCAATATTAAAGTGAGGTCCTTGTGTGCTCTGTATCTCCCTTTATTACATGCTGTCTCCTATGCTTTTCCATTCTAATCTCTCCCCTACTCCAAATCATGGGTTTTATCCTGTAACCTTGATATGGTAAGGAGTCCTTTGAATACATTGTTATAGGTTTCTTTTACATTCCAATATCAAGGAACATTGGGTCAGTCACCTTGTAAACACGTCATCAATGCTTATTGAACTAAATTGACTAAATAGACAGATGATAAAAATCAGAAAAAAATCCCACAGAAACTTCTTAAGAATTCACACTGTTTCAGCACTGAATGGAATCTACTGTCCAAACTAATATGGAGTCTGAGTCATCACTGTATATATCTTAAGGTGAATTACTGCAAGAGAGTAGTATATCTATATGTGAAAATTAACTAGTTCTTTTAAAGTTTATTGAAAAATTCCAGGAAATTGGCTGAAGTAAAATATTCTGTCCCCTAGGTTAACAGATCATATCACAAAAGCCCTGTCTCAAAATGGACTCATCCTCTGATTACTTTCTGCCTCCAGGGAATTTTCTTGAATTTACATTGATTCTCACTGATTTCCTGCAGGTAAATGGTTTTCAAAAAAACTAGTAGGCTACTGAATGGAAGTACTACATATTGAGTTGGCGATTTACTTTTAAGCATCAGTTGAAAACACTGAAGTGAGAAAAAACAAGTATAGTAGTACCCCCTTATCCACAGATGAGACATCCCAAGACCCCAGTGAATGCCTGAAGCCATGGAGAGTACCAAACCCTATATATACTGTTTTTTCCTATACATACCTATAATAGAGTTTAATTTATAAGATAGGCACAATAAGAAATTAACAACAGTAACTAATAATAAAATAAAACAATATATTGTAATAAAAGTTATGTGAATGCGGTCTCTCTCTCTCCCTCTCAGAATATCTTATTGTACAAATTTAATGCCTTCTCCAGAGTAACTAAGTACTTATCACACATAGTGGCCATAACTTTTATAGTTCAAGGTGTGATAGTTTAAAATTACAGTGTATTTCTTTTTCTTTCTTCACAATTTCATCAATACACGATTCGTTCTCACCATAGATCTTAGCAACATCACATACGACTTCCTTATTAAGTTGAGAACTTTCACCTTTTCACTTGAAGGAAGCACTTTACAGCTCCTCTTTGGCAGATCTGGATTGCCAGCATTACTACTCTAGTACTTTGGAGCCATTATTAAGTAAAATAAGGGTGACTTGAACACAAGCACTGCAATAGTGTACTAGCCAATCTGATAACCAAGAATGACTAATTAAGCTAAGTGACTAAAAGGTGGGATGTGATGGACAAAGGGAAGATTCACATCCAGGACAGGACAGAGCGGGATTGCACAAGATTTCATCACACTAGTCAAAAGGCACACAATTTAAAATTTTGTGAATTATTTACTTCTGGAATTTTCTATTTACTTTTTCTGGACTTCAGTTGACCATGGGTAACTGACACTGCTGAAAGCAAAACCGTGGATAAGTGGGGACTACTGTATATATAATTTAGATCACTTAGTAAGACTGGAAATTAAGAAAAAAACAATGCTATTTTTAGAAATTAAACCAGTTACTTAAAAACACTTAATGTTCAATGCTTTTACTGAGCACCTACTGTGTGCCAGGTACTTTTAGGCACAGAAATACGGTGGAAAGCAAGACATTATCCCTTTGCTCAAGGAAGGCGTATTTTAGTGGGGAATCAGTTATTGAATAAATAAGCCTACAAGTAGATACATAATAACAAATTGTGGTAGTGTGTTTTAAGAAAAGAAGGGGAAGAGTGAGGGAAAATGATGGGAAGAAGGGGTGGTGAGAAGTCATTATATGCTGTGTAAAACAATCACATTTAAATTGGAATCTGATAGGTATTACCCAGGCAGACAGTGGTAGAGACAGTGTTGGGTGGGAAATGGGGAGAGGAGTAGGAAGAGATGAGTCTCGTGGAGAGAACAGCAAGTGTGATGTCTCCCTATTTGCAGACAGGAAAAAGACTGACTGAGGATCTCCAATGTAGCTGGAGGAAAGTGAGCAGGTGAGACCGAAAATACAGAGACTTGGCCTTATTTGGTAGGTAAACCAAGTTAAGGTGGAGCTACTGGCAATGGCTGTTAAAAAGACATTCTCATGTGTATTTTTCAGTGATAGGATTGATTTAATCAGATGTCTCTGTACTCTTTTACAAAGTCCCATGAGTTCACATATTTCATCACTTACAAAGCAGTTATTGAATGCCTGCAGCAGGCAAGGCACCACACTATATACTGATGGCTTTTAGAAATGACCCATCATGCCAAAACAAATTGGAGCATTCGCAGACTGAATCACAAGAATACACTCTTTTCATAATATTGAAAAAATCCTTTGTATTCAGTAGCCTTGGTTCAGAGTGGGAAGGATGAATGAATTCACAAATAATTCTCAGAACCTGTGATTTGGACCAAGGATCAGGCTCTAAGTTTTGCCCACTTAGGTGGAATCCTGGCTCGACTGCTTGCTGAGTGTAGGCAAGTGCATTCTTTTCTTTGAGCCTCAGTTTACTGTTTTGTAAACTGGGGATTATGGTGAAAATCTTACTTGACACACAAGTTATCTGGGGGGGGGGCACTAAACAGATAATGCACGCGAAACACAGAGCTCAGTGTTCGTCATATATCATAGAGTTAATAAAAGGTAACCCTTATATTGTACTCCACACACTGAACCAGAAGAACATTTTCTCTTTTTTTGTAATTTTCAGTTTGAGGGCATTTACTTGGCTCTAGCTACACCTGGCTGATTGTTAGAACTACCAGAAATTACCATTTGATCGGTCTGGGGGTATGGCTGGGCAGCTGCAGTGTTTAAAGCTTCCTGGGTGATTCTAATGTGTAGTGATGGTTGCAAACCACTGACCTAGAGGATGACAACGTCTAGCTCCACTCTGCATCTTGAACTACCTCAGGTAAGAATTCAAATAAGTGGTGAAATCGCCGAAGGGCAGGTGAAAGGAGGTACACACTGCAGCGCTGAGAAATGTGAAAGATTCATCTACTGTGTTCCCAGGGCCCTGTTTGCCCTACATTTTCTGTCTGTTTGGTGTTCGTTTCTAACTGGCTATGAACATTCTCTTATCCCTGGGATTGTAGCTCCCACTGCCTCTTTGCAGAACCCAGTGACGCCAAAAGCTAAAATTACTCTTTCAAATTATTAATAGGAACATCTTTGCATCATAAAATGTTAGTACATTTAATAGTCTCCCAGCAGCCGGAAAAAGCCTATGTATTTCTGAAAGTGTCTAATAAACTTGAAGGGGTACCTTACAGAGACAATTTGAGATTACAGATCATCATGTTCTTCCACAAATAGTCCTCCTTCTTCCAAAGTTGACAGAAAAATCCTCCTAAGCCATCCCTTTAATTATGTCATTCTTCAGCGCAGAAACTTCCACTGGCTCCCTGTGACTACAGGAAAACTTCGAATTCCTTCAACATGGCTTTCAAGTCTCTTGACTGTCTGGACCAGCCATCATTTCTAGACACGTCAGACTTTTTCTCTTGCACTAACCCCGTGTTTCAGCCAAATGATCTACTTACTGTACCCTGAACTTATTTTGTGCTTTTTGCCCTCTATACTGGCAGGCAAACTAAAATATGTATACAAGTCATCTGGGAATCTTGTTAAAGTATATATTTATTAGTATTTATTACAGAACACATTTATTAGCGTTCTTGAGTCTGCGGTGGGATTGCAATGAGGTTCTACGTTTCTAACAAATTCCCATGTGATACAGTGGTTGCTGATGCTAGAACCACACTCGGGTAGCAAGACTCTACACAGAGGCCAGTAAAATCTCAGGTGAACTAGGCCCTATCTAGTCCTCTTTGCCTGTCTCATTCCTACTTGTCTTTGATGGTTATGTGACAGAGTGATTCAATGAGATCCTCATTTGCTTTCTTTCCTCACGGTCCTTTCCCATCTCTATCCATTTCACAAAGATAGTATGACCCTGTGTGTCTCCTTGTCTCAGGAGAGATTCTGTTTCTGGGCTGAAAGAAAGGTGACTTGCAATACACATCCTAGTCGGTTTTTTGCTTTCTTGAGGCATAAGCCACTGAGAAGAACTGTGCTGGTTTTCTTGAGGAGGTGGAGGCAGTGGCCCTTTGAGAAGCAGCAGCTGTCAGGAGAATCCCCTGCCTGGGAAGCCGATAGAGGTCTGAGGTCACATGCCTGAGGGGATGGTGGAGTGCTGTATATAGGGCACTGAACGCCTAGCAACAGAGCTCCCAGCCTTGCCAGAGGTGCAAGCACCCCAAGTTCAGCACATAAACGAGAGAATCTTCAGCATTCAAGGAGGGAGGCTGCTTCCTGCCCATTTTTAAACAAATTCAACAACCTCTGTACAAATGGCCGGAGGCGGAATAAAAATAACCCATGTGATGTTCCACATGCTGGGGAACTGGAGAAAGGTTTTAGGTTGATTTATAGAAAATAAATGGATACTTCCTTTAGGGGTGAATGTTTGATCAAGTTTCATATGTGCTAAACTTATTTCCGATCCAGTCTCTTCCCTGAAGCCTGAATTGATGTGTTTAAGGGCATCACGGCAGAGACAAGAAGTCCTGACTTTGTAATTCTGATTGAATTCCTAATTTGGGATGGATGTGAGCCTCAGAGTTCTCATTTGTAAAAATGTGGCTCACTGCACTTACTTCATAGGATGGTTGAGTGGGCTAGAAATAATAAATGCAGAGCATGTGACATGTGGTGTCTGATTAGTAAATGTTTGCTATTCTTATACTACCTACTCTACTACTGCTGTTCCGACTACCATGAACACACTTCTACTGTAATCAAGGCAGCATTTTATTCTCATAGCTTGACATCAGCAAAATTCCTAAAACAATGCTGTGCACATCGTTTATTTGAATATTATTCAGAAGCCTCCTGCACAGCAACCAGGCTCTAAATAATAAACTTTTGATCATGATGATGCCTGTAAATGTAGTACCTACTCTCGATAGTTATTTTTCCGTACAGCTCAGTGCCATACGTGTCGCATAAACTCTGAAGGCAGAAATCATGTTTTATATTTCTTTGTAATCCATTCGTTTTTAGTATCTTGTAAATAGTAGATACTCAGCCAATATGTGGCAACTGGTTGTTGCAAAACAATGAGTTTTGATAATTTAGGAGAACTACAGGAGACAAATTTTAGAGATAATTTTAGCAATCTAGGATTAGAGAAGGCACTGCATTTTACACTATATTACCTCCATATTGCTTCAAGCTTAACCGTATCCAAAAGCAGGTTATGTTTTGTTGCTTGCCAAGTAGGTTGAATGTTAGGGTTCATACAACTATGGAAACCGGAGCGGGGAAAAGCAGACCACTAAAGAGAATCACTTTTCCTTCATCTGTTCTATAAATATTTTTACAAAGCTTTTGAACCCAGGGTATCAAGGAAGAAATCATTATGCTCTTAATCTAATTAAATAGCTCATATTTTTTTTTTTTTTTTTTTTTTTTTTTTTTTGCGGTACGCCGGCCTCTCACTGCTGTGGCCTCTCCCGTTGTGGAGCACAGGCTCCGGAGGCGCAGGCTCAGCGGCCATGGCTCACGGGCCCAGCCGCTCCGCGGCATGTGGGATCTTCCCGGACCGGGGCATGAACCCTTGTCCCCTGCATCGGCAGGCGGACTCTCAACCACTGCGCCACCAGGGAAGCCCGCTCATATTTTTAAAGTAATATCCTCATATGTGTTAGCAAAATATGACCATTCCTTTGAATTCAGTTAGTCAGGGGTTAAATTTTTAGCAACAAATCTTTACAGCTGCTGTCAGAAATACAGTAATTACTTTGGTCAACATTCTCCAAGAAACTCCAGCTGTCTTATCAAGCTTGCTTTGTCAGAAAGACTCCTTTCCTGTTAGGGGGCATGAGTTGCAGAATAACTACGGTGGTGCCAGTGAAAGAATTGGAATAAAAAATATTTCAGAAGCCATGCTGTGACTTTTTTTTTTTGCTTGAATTTGAGATTCTGTTCATATCTACTGTGCTTTTAGACAACCTTCCACCGAATTTTACGGACTTAAGTAAATGAGCATCTGTAGCTTTTTTCTTTGAAATTAAATCCATATGAAATCAATGCTAACCATGGCCATCAATCCAAATCTCCACCCACCCAACATAAACAAAAGTGAAGATAGCAGTACACCCTGGATGCTCTAAGATTTTATCACTTTAATGGATGATCCTCTGAACAAAAGCCTAGCTCTAGAGCTAGTCAGGGGTCAAGGACGGTTCATCTGATCAGTGTAAATTTTCAGGGAAGTTCTCATTATTCATGGAGTTAGAGTCATTCAGAGATGGCTTTAGTTTATACAATTACTCGTCCTGTCATTTCCTTTTTTCTCCTGTAAGGGAAGACTTAGCAGGGATGAACCAGGGACCCATTAACTTATAGTCAGGTGACAAAGAAGGGGTACGTAAGGAAAGAAAAGTAAAGGGGTGGTATCAATGGAACTGATTAAAGTACAATTAGAGTCCAAACCCCATACTATAGCACTTAGCAGTAGAATGTTCCAGTAGAAGACTAGCACTGATTATCATTATTTCCACTGTATCTAGAACAAAATCCAAACTCCTTACCCTTACTTACCATCTATCAACAGGTGCCCAACCACTTTTTCAACTCCATCTCATACTATTCTCTGCTTTGCATACTACGGTTTAGACACTCAAACCTTTTGGATCCTCGGACTTAACCAAGCTTGTTCCTAACTTAGAGATTTTGTACTGGTTGTTCCCTCTGCCTGTGTTGCCACCCCTTGATCTTTATATGGCTGGTTCCTGCTTGTCATTAAAATTGCAGCTTAAATGCCTTATCCTCCCAGAGGTCTCCTTTCCTCATCATACATAAGGTAGTCGCTTACTAGCTTTCTATGTATTTTAATTATCTTAACACTTAATATTTCCTCCTCTTCTTCTTACCCAGTTTATTATCATCATCCTCCACGTGAAGATGAACTCCTCAGATGCAAGGTTCTGGTCGGTTTTGTTCACTCCAGTGTCCTCGGGAATTACAATACTGACAGGTATACTGTAGATTCCTTTTTTTTTTTTTTTTTTTTTTGCGGTACGCGGGCCTCTCACTGCCGCGGCCTCTGCCGCCGCGGAGCACAGGCTCCGGACGCGCAGGCCCAGCGGCCATGGCCCACGGGCTCAGCCGCTCCGCAACATGCGGGATCCTCCAGGAACGGGGCACGAACCCACATGCCCTGCACCGGCGGGCGGACTCCCAACAACTGCGCCACCAGGGAGGCCCTGTAGATTCTTAATAAACATTTTTGAAAGAATGAATGAATTTAAGAACAAGACGTTCGTTACCTTAGGGATTTTTAGTCAAGGGATTCTTAAATTAAAATCCATAGATTATATAAATAACCTTGCATGAATAATATAATGCTTTTTTTTTTTTCTGAAGAGAAGCCATGGTTTTCAGCAGAATTTCGAAGTCTGACCCACCGTCTCAAGTCTCAAGTTGAGTTCCCCAGAAGCGGTTCTGAGATGAGTATTCATGTGAAAGTGATGCATGAGGAAATTTCTCCAAGAAAAACAGGTTGTCAAGTGAGGAAGTGAGGCTGGGAATGCAACAGGGCCAAGCAATGGTTAGATATCAAACAAAGTCCTACGGAGGGTAGCGTTGGGTCCCTTTTATAGGGGAGCTCTGGAGATTGTGTAACCCCCACTCAGAGCTGTGGTTATCAGGGCTTAAGAAGCTGGAACATTTATACCCTGCATCCTTAGTCAGTGGCTCACGGCTTCCTGGAGCAGAGGTGCGGGTTATAGTTCTGACTTTCTCAGTTTGCAGGTAAAGCTTTCTCAGGAAGCCTGAGGGCAGTCTTCTAGAGAAGAGATGTTGGGAGTAAAAGCAGACTAGAATCTGATGTTCATGAAAGTGGTAAAGGGTTTGCAGGGGTATAGATGAAGCACTGACAGTTTCTGTTATACCTCCTTCGATAGAAAAAGAATAGTTTAAGAATTACCAATCTAGTCTAATTCCCTTAATGTAAAATAAGGCCTACTGAGGTGAGGTGGTTTTCCAACAGTTATGTAATTAATTGGTGAGATTTGTCTGGGTCAGATCCAAGGTCTTCCAGTTACCAGCTAATTCACTATCTATCTATTAATTTTTAAAAATTCAAATTAAGATACTTTTTTTAAAAGACATGGAGAATACAAAGATGATTAATTCCTGCCCCTGTTCTCAGTGATTTTATAGCCTAGCAGGAGTTAAAAGATGTATATAAACAAACATAACTATAAGTTATTACATAAGAAGGAGTACATTTTTAGGGAAACTCAGGGCAGAGAGTATCACTTCCAGTTTAGGGACTCAAGAAAGATTCCATTGAAGTTGAGGCATTTGATTTTGGTGAATCTTTCTTGTTATAAGAAAATATGTTCATTCAAAGATATTTACATGAGCATCAACTATACTTTAGATATGGTAATAAGGACTGGGAATAAGGTGGTGAATGAAAAAGGCGAAGTCTTTATTCTCATCTAATTTATATTCTATTTTGGTAAAGACAGATAATAACCAAGAAGAGTAACAAATAAACACGATAATGTCAAAGAGTGATAAGTACCATGAAGGCTATGAAAGGTAAATGAAGAAGAGCACAGGAAGAAAAGTTGAGGCTACTTTAGATGGAATGATGAGGGAAGGCCACTCTGACATTTGAAATGTGATTTGAGACCTGAAGGATGAAAGGTGCCAGAACCAAAGAGAAAACCACTTAGGAGAAGAGAAAACCCGGCAAAATGAAGAGCAAAACCCCTGAGGCATGAAAAAGCTTGGAATAAGTCAAGAAATTTAAAAAGAGTCATTTTGAACTTCAGGATCGAAGGGTAACCTGGCTTGAGATTAGTTTAGAGAGATTGGCAGGGTCTTGTAGGCCAGAGTAAGGAATTTGCCTTTTAAGGGCAGTGGTTAAACATGACATTGCTTTATGTTTCAAAGCTTACTATTTGTACCAGCCATAAGAAATTGAAATTTGAAATTAAAAATATTTACATTAGCTCCTCAAAAGGAGTTGGGTATAAATCTAAGAAAATATGCAAAAGATCTGTAGGAGGAAAACTAAAAATACACTGATGAAAGAAATCTCAGTAAGTGGAAATATATGTTCATAGATTGGAAGACTCAGTGTCGTTAAGATGTCAGTTCTTTCCAACTTGATCTATAGATTCAACCCTCTCCCAATCAAAATTCTAACAAGCTATTGTATAGATATCAACAAACTGATTCTAAAATTTATATGCAGATGCAAAGGACATAGAATAGCTAACATGATAGTGAAGAAGCAAAATAAAATTGGATGAATAAACTACCCTACTTCTAGAGTAACTATAAAGCTACAGTAATCATAGCACCTTGTTTTGGGGAAAGAATAGACATACAGATCAATGTGACAATTTAAAAAACTCAGGAATAGACCCACACAAGTTTAATTTATTTTTAACAAATGCACAGGCAATTCAATGGACAAAGGATATTCTTTTCAACCAATGGTGCTGGAAAGGATAGTTTTTTCAACCAGTGCTGCTGAAAAAAAATATCTGGAAGTCCAAATATGAGCCTAATCACAGATATTATACCTTATACAAAAATTAATCTAAGGTAGATCATATATGTAAATGTAAAATGAAGAACTATAAAAATTATAGAAGAAAACACAGGAGAAAATCTATGTGACATTGGGTGATGACCTTTTAGATGCAACTAAAAACACATTCAGGAAAGAAAAAAGGATGGTAAATTAAACTATATTAAAATTAAAATATTTTAATCTGAGAAAGAAACAGTTGAGCTTAAAGGAGCTCTTGGTTTCTAATACTATTCTCCAAATAAAAGGAGCCAAGACTCTTTGAAGAAAAGCATGACTCTGGGACTGGGGTTGGTATATACAAGATGAACCTGGGGCAGACTGTAGTGCCAGAAAACAAGGAAGAACTCATAACAAAGCAGAACAAAATAAAATACCATACACAACTACAGGGCATGGCAAGGGCACAGAAGCCAACTGAAAGAGCTCCCGATGGACAAAGCTGGAACAATTCGAGGAGCAAAAGAAATCACATAGTATTGGATTATAACATAAGATATAAAACAAATATGCATGAATCCATACTTACATATAAATAAGTGATTTAAAAAATAAATAAATGGAGAAGAGCAAAGTTTCTTCTGCAGAAGAATTCCAAATAATTTATATAGAAAACCACCCCCCAAAGGTGGGGGAAGTGGGCATAACTCTCCACTCCTTAAGTGTGAGCTGTGCACAGTGTGACTTCCTTCCAAAGATTACCTTATGGAAAGAAGGAAAAGAATAAGTTTACAGTGGAGAAAGCTGACAAACACCGCCTCAGCCAAGTGATCACGTTTTATATCCACAGTGATGTCATGCTGGTACTATGAACTCTCCCTATGATGCAATGAAATGGCACCTTAGCTCTATGGCTATTTTCCCCAAACCCCATAACTCCATTTTAATAATAAAAAATAAAGAAAGCCCAATTCAGAGATATTCTAAAAAATACCTCTCTACTACTCTTCAAAACTCTCAAAGTCATCAAAAACAAGGACAAGTCTGAGAAACTGTCACAGTCTAGAGGAGCCTAAGGAAACATCAAATGAACCTAATGTGGTATTCTGGATGAAGTCCTGGAATAGAGAAATAACATTAGGTAAAATCTAAGGATATCTGAATAAAGTATGAACTTGAGGTAATAATAACGTGTCGATATTGGTTTATTATTGTGACAAAGAGACCACACGACCGTAAAATTTTAATAATAGAGCCAACTGGGTGTGGGGTATATAGGAACTCATTTTACTCTTTTCACAACTTTTCTATAAATATGAGAGTATTCTAAAATAAAATTTTTACTAAAAAATTACTGTAGTGTAATAATAAAAAATAGGAAATAACTTGAGTCCATCAGCAGTATAGTAAATAAACAAATTTAGGCCTATGCTTACGATGGACTACTAAAGTGCACTAAAAATAACAAACTCCTCATGCATGCAACAACGTGGATGCATTTAAAGAATATTGTGTTGAGGAAAGAAGCCAGAATCAAGAGTGCATACTGCATGATCTCATTTATATAATTTCCAAGTGAAAGAAATCAAAATAGTGGTTTTCTCTGAGGGATGGGGATTGGAAGAGGGCATGAGAGAAATTTCTCAAGTTCTGAAATGTTCTATATTCCAATCTTGGTAGTAGGTACATGAAGAATATATTTATCAAAACTCATTGAATTGTATTTTTACAATCTGTGCCTTTCGTGGCATGTAAATTTTACTTCAAACACACCTACATTACAATTTTAAAAATACTTGGCTACTGTGGGGAGAATGAATTTTAGGAAGTTAGAATAGTATCAAGGAAACCATTTAGGAGTCTACTGTGCAAGTCTGGAAGGAACAAAAAGTGATATAACAGAGAATGTGCAAAATAGATGGATTTGGGATATATCTTGGAGCTGGAGGCACCAAGGACATGCTGTTTTATTAGATGTGAACAATTAGAAATTCTTATGGACAGAGCCCTGTACTTAATCAGCAGAGCCAGACATGAAATTCAGCTCTGCTACTTTTCAATTGTGTGATCACACACAAACAGCTTCATGTGTTTGGGCCTTTAATATCTCATGTCTTAAGTGAACTAATTAGAATTGTCCTACCTAGGTCCCAGGTTCCAGAAAGAATCGAATGAGGTAATGTATATATAAACAGTTTATAAATTATAGTGTTATTACAGATATTAAAATTATCAAATACATTATGTAATGAGTGCAACAGTACTGGAAAATGTATCATAGGTACTTTAATCATCAACCATGAGCAGGTAAAATACCCTAGCTTAGTAGACAGGTCTACTTGTCTGTATGGATAGTACAATTAAGAATCTCAAATTTGGACCTTAAATTAAGAATCCCCGACTACAAGTTAGAAAACAAATCTTGGATACCTGGTAAGAGATCAAGGTTGCAGTACTGAGAAAATAGTGTTGTGTAGTATCTGTTATGAGAGTCTTTAAAATTCCATGCACAGTTCTTCCTGTAACATGACGACACCTCAAACTCAGTACAGTTTGCATCTGCTTGCAAATAAGCACAGAGATGCCTTGTTATAGCTTCGAAACAACTTATCTGGGGCTATGCCACTCTAACTCTATGCTCAGAACTCTCATGATAAGTCCAGCATGACAGCCAATCAAATGGTACCCTACTAAGGTTTCCTAGGCAACTGACACACAGGTAAAGAAACGAAATTCAGACAGTTGAGAAGAAAAATACTGCAGCAATTTCACCTTACTGATATTTTTTCTCCATTTTATATATACATATATATATATATTTTTCTTTTTGGTGGGGGGGACTGGTTTGGAAAAGCAGAGCACTAAGAACAAGCATAGCAATGAGATAAAGGACCAGAACACCCTTGTTGCAGACGATAATACTGAAAATAGTGATGTGATTTCACAAATGTGTTTAACTTCCTAGAAAAGATTTTGGGGATAGCATTCTTATTCTATCCTCATTCTAAACTGAGATTTGTTAGGATTATTTTTGTATAAAGATCTAATTGGGTGGGATTGGAAAACATACATTTCCTTCTTAATTTGAAGAATGTAGACCATACTCAAGACATAACAGGCTCTCGATAAAAATGATTGCATCAATAAAAAACAGCACTGAACTTGCTGATTCTCTAATGTCCTTGCTCTATCCTCAACTCCAGGAACACTCACAATCAGTTCAATGGATGATGAGCAAGCACCGGATTTAGAAGGCAAAGGAACAGTAGTCTTTGGCCATTTTCCCTTTTCTGATTTGCCTGCACTTTCTGCATACCAAGGATGCAATTGGTATCTTCTAGCTAAGGTCTAGGTAGATGAAGTGAACCCCTGGCTCTAACCTTTGTGTTCCAGTGTGTGGATTTAGCATTTTGAGAAGAGAGGAACCTGAGTAATTAATTCATTTAATAAACATATATTAAGCCCTCACAATGTGCCAGGTGCTGGAAATGCTGACTGGTATCATGATTTTGAACAAGTACTTAACAACCAAAAACTCATGGTATATTAGGCCTAGCAAAATATGACAGACTTTAAGAGTTGCAAAGAACTATGTTGGCACGTGACCAGATTCAGGATCTCTAAACCCTTGAACGCTATCTCATCAGCAACCACAAGAGATCAGAAACTGAGTGATACCCAGAAAACAAGCCAAACAAATGGATTTTCTTTATTAGCTAGGCTTTAACTCTGAATCCTGCCTATTTGATCTCTTGTCCTGATATTCAAAATATGAGCCCCCAGAGTTTCTGAATTACCTTCAAATCTAGACGAGAGGAAGTTTTAAGTATCCAGAATATAGTTTGTTAGATAGGGAATCACATCTGCTTGTTTACCCCTGTATCTTAAGTACCTAGCACAGAAGCTCAGCTTGGTAAACTTTTGTTGAGTGAAAGAATGAAAGTGGGTTCCTTTGAGCCTCTTTGTCCCAGGACCCATCTTAGCAGACTGCCGGGTATGGTGTGAATTTCTGAGAGGAAGTCTTGACCTCCCTAGAGAGATTAGATGAAGTCATTAAGATTCAGGAGTCATTTATTCTAATTCCCTCATTGAATGAATACACATAATGAATTCCAGGGAAGGGTAATGTTTGCTGAAGGTCATATGTCTAGTTAGTAGGAGAATTTCTGAGCTTCTTCCATCTTCCTACTGTACCACAGAAGGAATTAATGGACTGTTGGATGATGAACCTCAGGGCAGTTCCTTTCAAAGGGAATACCTGTGTACTTGACCTTTGAGAGGTCAAGACCACTAAGAGTAAACATCTGCAGAGTAATGATAATAAAAAAGCAATGCGGGCTTCCCTGGTGGCACAGTGGTTGAGAGTCCGCCTGCCGATGCAGGGGACGCCGGTTCGAGCCCCGGTCTGGGAAGATCCCACATGCCGCGGAGCAGCTGGGCCCATGAGCCATGGCCACTGAGCCTGCGCGTCTGGAGCCTGTGCTCTGCAACGGGAGGGGCCACAACAGTGAGAGGCCCGCGTACCAGAAAAAAAAAAAAAAAAAGTAATGCTATTAAAAAAATTCATACTTAGGCTTTTAAAATCATACTACATTTCCAAATCATCTGTAGATCCCATTTTTGAAAATTTTCTATATATGTAGAGAGAAATACCTAGAGTGACCTATAGTGAAATGCTATCAGAGATCTCTGAGTGTTAGAATTTTACGGCATCTCATAATTATTGAACAATAAAGTTCATTCTATGACCATTTTAGCCAACACATTCATCATTAGTTTTAAGACAAATATATGAATGTACAATGTTATACATAAAGACATCGGAGTTTGTGTGCAAATATAATATAATGCTTGGCATATAGTAGGTGTTCAGTACATTTTTGAATGCTTTATTTGTAAATATGCATATATACAAACACACATACAGTAGAACCCTTTAGACTACTTAATAAATTATTACATACTTTAGATAATGTAAAATGGACTAATTCAGATTTTGTCGATATGATGAAAGCATTAATTGTAAATTTTTCAGTCCTTATCGGGGTACATACTTTATAAAGAAATGGATTATGCTATCTAGAATTGATTATGTTGCCTCCAGAGTTTGGGTTTTATGAAAATCTTTTACATGGCTTTATGCATACGTCTGAGGATACCCCAAGCTGAACTATTTCAAAGTGTAAACAAGGCTGCAAATGAAAAGAAAGGCCGTCTTGCTCCTCTTGGAAAGATACAGTTCACCAAAGCAAAACTCAGTGAAGTCGCTACAGCCTTGATTATTGTTCTAAAACTGTCAAAATATTCACTTCCAAGTATCCTCTGTCTTCTCCTGCTTGTGGATAGCCAACGACAGAGGGAAAAACGATAGAAAAAAGATACTGCCCAGTACAGCTATTCTGAGATGATTCTCTCAGGTGGTTAATCACTGGGATTAATTAGCAAGCAGCTACTGTGAGAACTTGATCTTTTTCCTTGATTCTTAGTCTTACATCGCCAGGTATTTTCTAAAATCAGGCTGAGCTCATCCATAAATTAAGTATCGAAGCTTGCCCCTGAGGGAAGAATACACACAGGTAACCATCCTGACAGCAGGAGTCATGCTCTGAATGCAGAGTAAGGCAGTGACTTGAAAAGTACATTTGTTCCCACCCACAGCTTCTCCCACTGACAAATGCTGCGCCTCTCCGGGCCAGAATTCTACTTCAACAAATAGACTTACAAAAATAAAAAGAACAGAAACAAGGTGGGGGGTGGAGGCGACGAGAAAAGAAAAGCCTGTCAGAGATGGAACACCTGAATAAAACTGAATGTTTAATTGTGCCCACGCCCCCAAAATAGTATTTTCCAAAGCAACGGAGAATTGCTGCCCCGAAACCAGTGCATGTGTCTAAAGAGGCCCATAGTTAAACACATCTGGTCATGAGGCTGGTAGGCTAGAAAATATGAAGACGCTCGCTGGAACTGATTATCACAACCATTCTTTTACAAGGCCTGATTCTACGCCGGTTAAGAATACTACCTACTTGCTGCCACCTCAATCTGGAGCACCATATTCAAGAAGCTTGTCTAGCGTTTCATACATAACCACCCAGCTACCACCTGAGTGGGCATTAAACATCGTTATTCATTTTTTAATGAACATTTTTGAGCCTGTGCTGGAGCTGTGCAGAGGCGGGTAGGGGGATGAGGGATGGGAGTAGCCGCTACGAAATAAGTATGACTCATTTCTTCTTTTGTGGGCATTGTGGTTCCATAAATTCATTATTCTATATAATATAACTAATCTATACATTTGTGATTTTGTACAGGATACTTTTACATTTGACATAAAAAATTACAGAGCCTAGATATTTATTCTTATATAATTCTTATATTTATTCTTATATAACCTGAATAATTGGCACCAGGTTTCAGAAAAATGGACAACTGAAGGACTAAATGTAAACTAAAGAGGTAATATGCCAACCGTCTAACTAAAAAGAAATTGCCACTGCGTGTAGTACATGCCCAGGAACTATGCTAGTCACTCCATGAGTGCCTTTGTTTTTCATTTTTCTCCCTTTGACTTGCTTATCTGTAATTGTCATCAGGATTAGAAGCTAGGATATTTTGGGGATCACAGAGAGTCAACCTGAATCACAGTCTCCATGCAGAATGGAAGAACAGTCAGAGGGCTTCCAGGGAAAGAACCTCAAAGTCATTTTAAAAGCAGGATCTATTTGCAAGTTTCATCCCTTCTTTGAAGCATCAGGAATGATACCTCTGGGCTCTCCCTTGATAAAAAAATAGATTCAGTTCATATCACACCGGGACTTCTTAAAAGCTCAAACTGCTTTGCAATATCATATCATATTTTCACACTCACAATATTTCTCTTTGTGATTATTTCTTAAGGGAGAAAAGCAAATATTTAAGGGGGAAAGAAATTATTATTCCTTATTACAAAATAACCTAGGCACTCAAGTTTCTGTTAGATTCTCCAGCTTTCTGCTGCCCCGGTCAATGTATTTTAAGTGTAGATGATGGAAATCTCAAAATTATTTCTGTGTGTAAACACAAGGTAACTGAGATAAATGTACACCCTACTAAAATATTATTGAGTCCAGGCATTGTGATAAGCATTTCATATTTATATAATTTTATAAGAACTTGGTTGTGACAATGATTAAGGTTGTCCTTCAAATATTTCCAGTTCTCCTCCAAGGTCTATGATAGGATTACCCTTCTCTGCCCCCTTGAAGTTGGGTGGGGTCATGTGACTTTCTTTGGTTTGTGAAATATATGCAGTTATAGTCAAGTCAGTATACAATTACCTGCTCTCACTTTCCCTCTGCCCTAATTATCAACAAAATTTTACGTGGTAGCTATTCTATCCAAAAAGGTTCCAGAGTGAAAAGAAGTGGAGGAGAGCTCCTCAAATGACCCACAAAAGATATACAGCATGAGTGAAAGGGCAAACAAACCTTTGTTGTACAGGCCACTAAAATTTTGAAATTGTTTATCATAGCATCACCTGTCCTAGCCTATCCTAATTAATAGGTTATCAAGTAGGTATTATATGCATTTTACTCATAAGTTGAAGACTCAAGTAAATTTCTGATTTGTTCAAGGTCAAAGACTCAATAAAAGAAAGAACTGTGACTTGAACAATCCTTTCTGACTTTAGAGCCCAACTCTTTACCACTAAGCTTATACCGTGGACTTGAATTAGTGCTTGCAATACATTTACTTTCATGTGAACTTCCTCAGACTTAGTGGTTCTATAAAAGACTTGTTTGTGATACTGTTTCTTCAGAATATCTTTTTAAAGCTAAACCAAGATAATAAAAATACCTTCTATAGCTCTTTATGATTTACACAGCATTTTCACAAATAGTAAGTTATTATATCTTCGTGATAAACCTGTGACTTAGACAAGACAGGTATTACCTTGTTATTACAGGTGAAGAAAATCACCACACGGAAAAGTTAATAGTCGACATGCTCAAGGTCAAATGGCTAGGCAATGACAAATTCGGGGACGAGAGTCCCAGAGTCATGAATTATTCTCCAATGACAGCAGCACGAGGGAGGTCTGAAGAGGTAGTGATCATTCCTGGCACAGTAGAGAGAAGCCTGTTTTTAAACTCAGCTCTGCAAACAATTTGCAATTTTATTTTGCAATCAGGATCATTGATAACATTTTCAAATCATTCTTCATTGCAATTAACTCTAAAAATAGAACTGATTAGTGTTGCGATAAAAATAGTAAAACAATTCAGGCTTAGATTGCAAGATGATCACGATTAAGAAAGTAACTCAAACCAAGTCCTAGAACCGAAAGAAAATACTTTAATAGAGGTTATTTCTGATCCTTAACCCTCACTTTCCAAAAGAAAGAGATTATCAAAAAGAAACAAATTAAAATTGTCAAGAAAAATTACTGGATCTATGTGTAAAAGCAAACACATTTTATATTTGAGAAATTGTATTTTTTTAAGAGATTTCCCTTTTTATTTTTTTAAATTAATTAATTTATTTACTTATTTATGGCTGCATTGGGTCTTCGTTGCTGTGTGCAGCCTTCTCATTGCGGTGGCTTCTCTTGTTGCAGAGCACGGGCTCTAGGCACACGGGCTTCAGTATCTGTGGCTCGAAGGCTCTAGAGCTCTGCGGCATGTGGCATCTTCCCGGACCAGGGCTCGAACCCGTGTCCCTTGCATTAGCAGGCGGATTCTTAACAACTGCGCCACCAGGGAAGCCCAAGAAATTGTATTCTTGACAGTATACAACTGCTACTATGTGAACAAGTTTAGATTTCTTTCAACTTAAAAACAGCAATTTGCTCCTTGTTGTTGATTACAACTATTTTAATGAATTTATTGGTCACTAACTGAGGATATGCTTGATTTAGTATTTATTTTAATAATGACACATTATTTTTTAAAATTATGTGGTTAGAAGTAATTTTTTAGCCTTCAGTTACTAAATGTGATACAATTTAGAAAAAAATTCCAAAAGCACCACATGATCATAAGTAAATTTCAGCATGACAATGCCTATTCTTCTTGTAGACTGTTCACAAATTCATTTTTGTAAATATTATTTAGAAGGGAAATGAGAGTGCCCCCGCTCCCTGCTCCCTGTTTTAACTAGACGGAAATGAGCAAGGGATACTGTTTCACTTGGGTAAGTTTGCACAGCAAGTAGCTGAGCCAGGGCTAGAACTCAGAACTCTAAAATATCAGTTCCCTGTCATTGGGTTTCACGGCCTTAAAATGGTCAGTAATCTCTCATATCAGTATACCATGGCTTACCAGACCACCGAGAACGTTGTCAAGGTGTAACCTGACATGACAGAGGAAGAAGGCCTGCATATTTTATATAGACCATTCCTTTTGCAATACCAGTGGAACTTCAAACATCATCTGAAGCCACAATCAGATTAGCTCCAGAGAGCAAAAACTCAGCTCCGAGGCACACATTTTGGAATTCTTTGAAACAAGGAAGTTTGTATCCAGATTTCAAGTGTCAGACACAATGCGAATTCTGATTTTAGCTCATCTCTGACAGAGGGAGCATAATAATTCTGGAAAGTGCGCAAACATTTCATGACTTTCCTCATCATCTTTAGCTTTGCAAAAGTCTTATATTCGGGCTTTTGACTTTGTCCTTGACCTACATTTAAATGATATTTTGATTCTTTGTTTATATTATTAAATGTATATGTGTGTTTCTATCTTATCTCTATATATCCATAGATACATCTAATCGAAATCCATAACTGCATCTATATCTATAGATCTCTCTATATACATATATGCATATATACATATATCTATGTATATACTACCTACACCTATGGAGCTATATACATATATAGAGAGAGATGTATAGATATCTAGATCTATAAATATCTCTATAGTTACATCTATAGAAAACATAGATATAAATATGTACACATATTTATGTACACATATTTAGTCTCTATATGTACTTATAGAGATGCATAAGGATAAAATATATAAATTTGAAAAGCTGTAAGTAAATATTTTGAATTAAATAATTTCCACCCCTCAAGGCCTACGTCAAATACTAAATCCCTCCAAAAATTCTCCCCTCCAACGAAAATTGTTGCTGCCTCCTTTGAAAAGCTCGACAGTACACCCTTCTCATGAAACTGTTCTCATCCTTGGAATCAACCTTGAAATCAACCTTGGAATAATAATGAGAGTCCTCACATGTTGATATGCCAAACACTACCTAATTAATCCAATCTCCAACTTAAGCTTGAGAAGTAGCTTTTATTCTCTTCATTTGAAGGAAGAGAACCTAAAACAGAGAGATTGAGTGATTTTCCCAAGATCAAGTAACAAAAAAAGTGCAGAGGAGGAATTTGAACTAAGTTCTGCCTGACTCTGCTGCCTCATGTGTGATTTAGTCTCCTTTATTTATTAATTTCAAAACATTTATTGAGCCTTACTATGTGCTGTACTGCATATAAACTCCAATCGTCTGGCTATGAACCATGCATGTGTGGGACAAACTCCAATCTTACTAGCTAGGCTAAAATAACAGAATAGAGATTTCAGGGTCTGGGGACAGTGCGTGGAGTTTGAATTCAGTGAATTAGCAGCCTGATAAAACAAAACAAAATAAATTCTCTTCATAAGAGCGTAGTAGAATCCAGAGTCTCTACAACAAATCATTGACAATATTTGGGATATAACCCGAAGTACAATACATAAAAAAACTGGAAAACATGGCTCATAATCAAGAGAAAATACAATCAATGGAGACTGACCCAACATGACCCAAAATTTGGAATTAGCAAACATTTTCAAGTAGCTATTATAACTATAGATGTAAGGAAAAATAAGGTCATAAAGATTGAAAAGCTAGCAAATCTCAGCAGAAAACTATGAACTATAAAAAGAATTAAATGGAAATTTGACAATTAAAAAAATACAATATCTAAAGTAAAAAATTTACTGGATACCTTTAATAGCCTATTTAAGATGACAGAAGAAAGAGTCGGTGATGATAAAGTTGAAAAACAGAGGGAAAAAAATTGAAAAATGATGAGAAGGGACTCAGAGATTTATGGAGCAATATGGAGAGGTCTAACACATGTGTAAATTAGAGGCTTAGGGGTACAGGGTAGAGAGAATGGGGCAAGAAAAAAATATTTCCAAAATTTGATTAAAGGCAGAAATTAAATTCTTCAAAAAGCTCGTTAGCAAACCCCAAGAAGGACAAATACAAAGCAAACTTCATTTGACACATTATTGTCAAATTACTGAAAAACAAAGATGAAGAGAAAATCTTTAAAGTACAGAGAAAAATGATGCATTATATACAAGAGAACAATGAAAAATTACTGCTAAATTCTCATCAGAAACAATGGTGTTAAGAAGATGGAAGAACAATGTATTTAAAGTTCTAAGAGAAGAAAAATCTGTCACTCAGAAATTTATATCCAAGAAAAATATCACTCCAGAATGAAGGAGAAATAACAGCATTTTGTGATAAGTAAAAATATATAAATATACATATTTGTTAGCTGCAGACCTGCACGAAAAGAAATACTGAAGGAAGTTCTGGCTGAAGAGAAATAATCCTAGATGAAACTTGAATGTTCAGAAAAGGATGGAGATCACTCTGAAAAGTAAATATGTAAGTTAAAAAAAACACTATATTTTATATTTCTCCTAATGGCTCAAAATTCAGATACTATTTAAACTGAAAGTATAGCATTGTACTGTGGGCTGTATAATGTACATAGACATAATGTATAGGACAACTTATAAAAATGCGGAATAAAGTCATATGATTTGTGGATCTTTCATTTTACATAAACTAGCACAATATTAACTCTAGTTAGATTGTGGAATGTTAAAGATGTAAATTTCAATCTCTAGAGGAAACATAAAAAACAATAATGAAAAGAGGAATTAGCTAAAAAGCCAATAGAGAAATTGAGATAGAATTTTAGAAAGTATTCAAACCAAAAGAAGGAAAGAAAGGAGGGACAGAAGGGGAAAAATAAAGGATGGGACAAGCAGAAAACAAATAGCAAAATAGTTGGCCTAAATCCAACCATATCAATCCAACATTAAATGCTGATGGACTAAACATGCCCGTTAAAGACATAGATTATCAAGCTGAATAAAAAAGCAAGACTGGACTGTGTTTTCTGTAAGAATTGCATACTGAATATGAAGACATAGGTCAGTTCAAAGTAAAAGAATGGAAAAAGATAGGCCTTGCAAACACTAATCATAAAGAAGGCTAGACTAGGTATATTACGGTTAGATAAAATAAACCTCATTACCGTAGTGCATCACCAGCCACAAAGCAAGACAGTTTTAAATGATAAAAGGGTCAATTCACTGGCAAGACATAACAATCCTAATATGTATGCAGAATATCAAAATATGTGAAGCAAAATTTGACAGAATTAAAGAGAGAAATAGACAAATACATTTGGAGATTTCACTCTCTCAGTAACTGAGAAAACAGTGAGTCAAAAGATTCAGTAAAGGTGAGAAGATCTGAATAACACTATGAAACACTTTGATTCAAGTAACATATTTAGAACATTACCCTCAAGAAGTTCAGGATATACATTCTTTTCAAGTTCACGTGGCACATTCACTGAAATCCCAGTGACTATATTATCTAAAAACCATGGAATTAAATTAGAAGTCAAAGACAATGAGTTATCTAGGAAATTTCCAAATATTTGACAATACAGCAACACTGTTAAGAAAATAAAAAAGCAAGCCACAGATTGGGATAAAATACTGACAAAAACATGCCTGACAAAACACTTATATCCAGAATATAGAAAGAACCCCTGAGACTCAGTAATAAATAGATAACTGAGTGAAAAGTAAGCAACAATATGAACATACGAATTGTCATTTGGTGCACAAAGATGTGCTCAACATTATTAGTTATCAGGGAAATGTAAGTTAAACCACTGAGATACTGCTACACACCCACCAGAATGGGTAAAGTTTTAAAAGATGGACAACTCCAAATGTTGATGAGAATCTGGAGTAACTAGGACTCTCATATGTTAACAGTGTGAGAATAAAATGTTACCACCACCACTTTGGAAACAAAGTTTAGTTTCATATAAGACTGAACAAACATCTACTATTTCCATCAATTCAGCTTCTAGATACTTACCCAAGAGAAATGATAATATATTCCACAAAAAGACTTGCACAAGAGTATTCACAGCATCTTTTTTCATAATAGCCCCAAAGTGAAAACAATCTGGGTATCCCTCAACAGGAAAGTGATTTAAACACACACACACACACACACACACACACACACACACACACGCTGATGCTTAAACAAAACTGGCATTTGTATATTCAATTTCAGCATTAAAAAGAAAGGAACTGATACATTCAAACACCATGAATCTCAAAAACAATATGCTGAGTAAAAGATGACTTACCCCAAAGAGTATATGCTATATGATTTCATTTATCTGAAATTCTAAAGCAGGCAAAATTAATCACGGTGAAAAATAATTAGAACAGGGGTTGCCTCTAAGAGTGACAGGGATAGGATTGACTAATACGGAGCACGCGGAACTTTTCTGAGATGATGGAAATGCCATATATTTTTGTTGGGATTTGGATTTCATGGTTGTATTCACTTGCTAAAGCTTATTGAATGATTCACTTAAAATTAGTGTATTTCAGGAAGACGCCTTCTTCATCACAACAGAAGGGAAGGAGAGAATCAGGCTGTTTCCCTTTTATGCTATAGTGTTCCGGGATTAGGTTTTATTCGTCTTTGATTCTTCATCACTGCCAGCAGAGTGCTCTCAGATATAGTCTGCTTGGTAGATGTTACTTAAATTAATATGTTTCTGTGATCTTCTCTATTTTCTGTTAAACATTTTTATAAACTATAGTAAACAATAATTTTATAGTAACAATAGGTACTGATGTCATTTTCAAGAATTTTAATAGGTATGTGTTAGTTTTAATTCTCACAATATTTGTGTGGTTCATGTAGCACAGAGTCAAAAATATGTAGCTTAAAGAAAGTGAGGCCAATTTCTGACTCTCTCCGCCTGCTCAGATTAAGAATTGTGGTGCGAAGTGCATGCTCTGAGTAAGTGTCGGAGAGTTTCAGTGATGTGATTACCGCATGTTAATGAAAACCATTTCAGTTGGTCTTCTGCAAATCGCCATGTTTAATTAGTGGGATATAAACCCAACTAGTTTTGTGAAGGAATTTGAATCTGTTTATTTCTCAAGGCAAT
Source organism: Monodon monoceros (assembly GCF_005190385.1). NCBI lineage: Eukaryota > Metazoa > Chordata > Mammalia > Artiodactyla > Monodontidae > Monodon > Monodon monoceros. The sequence continues at coordinate 137,090,084 of NW_021703768.1, forward strand.
TTTCTTAAAGGCAGTGAATTGGAAGTAGAAACATCTATTAGAAATCCTAGTCATTTTAACAGAAAGAAAGAAAAACCAGCTGACCCAGTTCCTTACTTTAAATTCCCCTGACCAGTGTCTTCTTCCTTGGGAAGTTGTCCAAGAAAGATAAGTCATCCCAAGTCCTCATCAAGAAAGATCTCTTTGGGTTGGATCACAATTTTCCTTGCTTTAATCAAACTCCCATCTTAAAAAATAAAGCAAAAATGTAAAAAAGACCCAAGAAGCTGCAGACCTTCACTCCAAATATTAGTTTTCTTATTTTATTCAAAACACAATAATTCCAACTGCAGAATCTAATTTGTTGCCATACTCTATCTGATAAATCTTCTTTCCATGTTCTTCATCTATTAAATATAAAATTTTGTGTGTGTATGTGTGTGTTTTGTTGTAATCTGGATGACTCAGCTATAACCTTCATAATACTTCACTTGTCATTGGATTTATTTACCTTTCTTCTTTTAAAAATGTTGTCAAAATTATGTTAACAGAACCTGGATTCCTAAACTAGTTTTAATAAACTCTTATTCTTTAGTATTATTGCATTAGATATAATGGTCCGTAAGTTTCTGTCTTGAAGGTGAGAACATTGCTGATGCCAAAGTGTTATAGGTTGTATTGTTTCCACACCCCACAAATTGATATGTTGAAGTTCTAACCCTTAGTACCTCAGAATGAGAACTTATTTGGAAATAAGGTTGTTGCAGATATAATGAACTAGGGTGAGGTCATTCTGGAGTAGAGTGGGCTCCTAATCTAGTACAAATGATGTTCTTATAAAACGGGCAATTTGGACACAGACACATACACAAAAGAAAACTATGTGAACATGAAGGCAGATATCAGCCAGGGAAGGCTAAATATTGCCAGCAAACCACCAGAAGCTAGGAGAGAGGTATGGAACAGATTTTCCCTCGTAGCCCCCAGACGGAATCAATCCTGCCAACATCTTGATTTTGGACTTCTAGCTTTCATAAGCCTGAGACAATAAATTTCTATTGTTTTAAGCCACCCAGTTTGTGGTACCAGGAAACTGATACATAAAGCAGTAATAGACCCACTTTCAATGTAACCAGGAAGTAGGAGAAGAGAAGTTACAGCTGATTAAAAATTCAGTTATTTTGCTGAATCCGCCCTGAATCTTGCTAACAAACCATTTCACCAATGAGAAATGCCAGACAGACATGTCTGTGTAGGTAGCCTTTATTTTTGAGACTCCTGAGTCTCCCTGTCAGCTGGCACCTTACATGTCACCACCAAACTTGGTTGTTAGACATTAAAAACGGTGGCTGCAGAGGAATCCCAACGCGATGAAGGGATTAGAGAGTAATGAAACCCTGAGTAATGCTGGATTACACTTGTTGGTGATTTAAGACCGTGGAGTAAGAAATTTGGGGCTTTTTCCATCAAATGAAAGCTTTTCTGTTTTACTCCTCTCTTTCCTTTACTCCTTTTTTAGCACTGAACTTTCTGGGGGGCTTGGAAAAAAATTAGCTATTGATAGAAGAACTATTTAAGACTGTATGTATTCTGTTTCTCTTATCCTTTTCTTCAACATGCATGATGCTGAGATAGTCTGAATAAGTTAATTGTGTTATTTGGATGTGGGTTTGTGGGGTGCTTTTTTTTTTTTTCGCTTTTAAAAGTGGTAGAAAATTTAACTTAAAGTAAAATGAACTTTTATTTTAAAATTGAGAAAGTCCAGGATTGTTGTGATGGATTCAGAAATGACTAAGTCCAGGAACTTAAGTGAAATTGATAGAGAACTGTTTCTTTCCATTTCTCAGCTCTGTTTTCTTCTCTCTTGAGTAGGAGATGTAAAGCTATAGAGAGCCATATTGGAAACCCCCCCCCGAAAGGGACTCCCTAGAAAGTCCTGACATTCACTCTGAATGGACCAGCTTAGGTCATGTGCTCACTTATGAGTCTATCGCTCTGCAAATTCTTTAGATTGGCTTGGACTTGGGTTACATATGTGTGTCTGGAGTTCTGATGGAATATGGATTAAAGTCAGGGACAGATGTTGTACCAAAGAAATTCAGAGGTTGTAATTATAATCATGGGGAAATGATTCTGTTCTAGTAAATACAAAATAATTCTACTTAATTAACTCATCCAAAAAAGTTTAATGTGAACAACTACTCTGTGGGAAGTACTATGCTAGGGACTGAGTATCAGAGTTGAATAAGATATGTTCCTACTTTTGAACAGTTTATAGTCTCCTGGGGAGGCAAATATGTATATAAGCCAATAAAAATTTTCTGTGCTATGTGTTGTGTAATAGAAACACAAGGAACATGCTACATGAAAAGAGAGGAGGTTCTAAATTATTATTATTTTTTTCTGTCCGCCACATGGCAGGTCTAGGTGTAGGTGGAGATGTTTAGAAGGGCTCCACAGATGCTGTTTGAACACACCTTGAAAGATAAATAAAAAATGAAAGAGAGCCATGGAGGCAGAGGAACAAGATATTTTCCACCAGTTATAGACAGGAGATACAGCTTTTGTGAGGCAAGCATACCAACCACTAAACTACGGAAATGAAGACTTTAGACCTTATTCTCTAGTTGTTTATGTGCCTGTCCAATCCTTAACCTTATGGTTCTGTTTTCTTTCTTTTGTTTCATTGTAGGTGAGTAGTCAAAAGTGGAGTCTAACAGACCTAATGTGTTTAAATGATAGGAAATTATCTCTTTAGTCCTTACTGCAAAGCTATCTCATGAACATAGAAATAGCATTTAATTTTACCCTAATGCTGTTTTATGGCTCCATATTATCTTTTCTGCATCTTTTCTATGGGAATGTCTCTTTGTAAATACTTGAATTCACTGGAAACTTGAAATTTTTAATGTGCATGCCTATTAGTGTGTTTATACTGTAGTAGTTAAGGGGAGTGCCTTTAAAATAGATGATCTTCTGTTTGATCCTGGATCCCCATCACCAGCTGTGGGATCCTAGGAAATTGAATTCTCTAAGCCTCTGTTCTATCATAATAGTATAACCCCTTAGGATGTTTATGATGATTAAAGGGGACAATCTACGCAAAGCGCTTAGTAGAATTTTGGGCACAAAATAAATGTTCAATAAATTTAACTTGATGTTGTAATAACCAAATTCCATTTGAGAAGGATTAGCACAGACCCATTTTATCCAGAAAAGTTATCTCCATTATCTAATTTTAAGCTGCTTCAATCATATGACCCCATTGCTTAAAACCAGTTTTTACTGATAGAGTGTTGGTCTCAGGAGTGAATGAAACAGGGTCCCAATCTTGGTTCTGCCACAGTTAGCTTGAGGTTGGGCCAGAACCCCAAGCTTACCCTCAAGACTTCAGTTTCCTTATCTGTAAAATGACATAAATGACATCTATTGGCTTCCAACTAAAAAATTCTGTAATTTGGATAACATGGGGAGCTCTCTGCAAAACACCATCTTGCTCATCAGTCCAGGGTTACATCAAAAAATGTATTGTTATAAGCAGTATATTCAGGCATTAAATCAGAATATGAAAATGGTGATTCAGCAAATGTGTTATAGTTCCATTTTATGGTGGTGCATTTTATGGAGGCATGTACAGTAAACATCAACTACAGCATGGACATGCCCATTTAGGTGTAAATATATGTATATGTGACATTCATAATCCTATAAATAAGCCTGTGGGTATACAAAGAGAGCAAAATATGTTTAAATGTTTATTTTCTAAGCCTGGCTCTAAAGATTTCACTTTCAAGCTCTGTGAGCCTACCAGAAAAACGCTGGCCTCAACTAAAAACTTTGAAATGTGTCTTCGTAGACAGTAGACTCCTAAAGATGCAGTGAGTCAAGGCTGGTGTAGTTGTCATTTCAGGAAACTTGAACTCAAAGTAAGGTCCATTTCCAGGTATGATTCTGATGGTATTACCTAAGCTGAAAGGGATATGCTTCCTATAATACAAGATCAATCCAAATGCTTTTGATAGTCTTCAGAAAAGAAGAGCCAAGCATAGTAAACAGAGTAAGAGCTAGGGATTCAGAAAGGTCTTGTAGCCTTAAATTCATTAAAACGTTGTTTGAGGGCAATATTAATCCTCAGTGGCCTTTTGCCTGCTCCAACTGAAGTAACTACTATCCTAGCAGATGTGTTTACTTGGTTTTAATGCTGACATATATCATCTGTTATGCACAGTGGGCAAAAGAATTGGACACCTCTAGTGTACACTATGATAAAAAGTAAATACAATAAAACAAAAACAAACATAAAAGAAACCTATTTTCCCAGAAGATTATCTGAACTTAGTATATTTTAAAGGGAAGAATGCATAAGCTTAATTCCCTGGAAGAGCTGTCTCCTGTATGGCATGGCAGTTGGGACTGTTTCTGCCATATTGGGAGGAGAATTGTGAAGATGAGCATAGGGTAGGTACTAGGAAAATTTGGATTACTCGAGGTAAGCAGAAGAATGGAAGTAGAATATAAACCGGTAGGGTATTTAGAAAAGAACACTTAACAATGAACCAGTAGACCCAGAATGAAGCCCTGAATCCTCCATTAATTAAGTCAAAGACATTAGCCAAGTCACTTAACCTCTCTGAGTTTTATCTATAAAATGGAATCTCCTGCATTTGTCTAGCTTACCCCACATTATTGTGATATGTGGGGTATGCTAGACAAGTGATATAATGTGTTAAAATGATACGTAAACTTAACTGGCTAATTCAAAATTTAAATCTTCCACATCCATGAGCATCTAAAACACTATTAGGAATACCTAGATAGAAGATAGGTTATTTTTCTTCAAATTCTTCCAGTGTAGTTTGGAAACAAGTCACATACATAAATCAAATAGAGATGAGAGAGACAATGAACGATAGTGTCTTTTAAACTACATATGCACAGAAGCTAAAGGCATTGAGTATGTCTACTGAAATTTATTTCCTCCTCTTCCAACAATTTCCTCCCAGGACTTTTGTTTGGCTATACTTCTAACAGATTCTTATGTAAATATTCTCCTAAGCCTTCCTCCCAACCCTCTTTGTTGTATACTTTCTCACAGGGTGGATTCAATTACTTTTCTATTCAGGCAGGGTGGACCTTCCAATGGTCTTCACTAATACCAGCTACTTACAACCAGTAGCTATTCTAACTGCCCAGTGCTCATGCCTTATTGCCTGTAGTCCACGCCAGACTAGTTATTAATTCTCACCTTTGCCTTGGGTAACTCATGCCCCACATTTCCTATTTACTTTTCAAGAACTGCATCTGGAAGTCTCACCAACCTGTCAAACATAATCACTAAATCTGAACTCACTGTAGGCTCTGCACAAACTTTCTTGCCTCTAGTGCTTATTTTGGTACATGGCATGATGATTTTCTTTTCACTCAGGCCTGAAAACTAGAGTTGATTTTTTTAGTTGTCCCTCTCCCTCCACTACTCAATAATTGCTCTACTTGTCATTTCTGCTTTGTAATACCATGTCCCCAACACCTTCGCTCCATTCTCACTTCCAGTACCTAAGTTGAAGGCTGTTTACCTGAATCATTGCACTTATTTCTCTGCTTCCAGTTCATCTTCCCTTATCTTTCCCCTTCATAAACAGTGTTTCCAGATCAGTCCTGATTACGTCAGTTTTGATTTTTAAAAAAATCTTCAATACTATTTCAACATTTAATAAAATCACCAATCAAAGGGCTTCATGTTGAGCCCAAAAGCCTTCTCTTCCATATTTCTATTCATGCACTCTATATGCTGCTCAAATGCACAGAAATCATATTCAGTAATGGACAGCCAGAAAAGACATCATGGAAGAAGTAGTATTTGTCAGGATCCCTGCAATATGCTTACATAAAACTCTGCATTGATCCCTCATAATACTAATCTTAACACTAGATTACAAGCCCAAATCCACCCACCTCTTGTTACCTTCCCTGATTTCCACACAGTAAAATGTGATTTCTCCCTATATGGAAACTTCATAGGGTTCTGTCCTGTTTAAAATTGACTTACCTCTTTCTGCCTGTCATTATAGTTATTTTTTTGTATACTTGTCATTCTCCCTTTTTAGATTTCAAGCTCTTTGAGAGTAGGGACTTTATATTTGATTCTCTGCAATATATTCATTCAATACTCATTGAATTAGAAATTTCTAACAGGTAAAGTAATGCTTGTTTTGATTCTCATTTCTAAGGATGTAATTGAAATAACATCATAAAATATTACAAATATATGTAGTTATATATATTATAAATGTATACAAAAAACCATTATCAATTCTGAATGAATTTTTCCTCTTATAAACAAATTTGAAGAAACAATTGCTACTAATTGTGCTTTCTTGTCTAACATACTTTAATATACATTTTATTCCACTGGAAAGTAAAATCAGTGCTTCCAGGGAAATTAAAATTGGCTAACCTATTTATTTTTTTGATTCACTCTCTATCTGGGCACGACCTAAAAAGGGCTGTCGGGGCTTCCCTGGTGGCGCAGTGGTTGAGAGTCCGCCTGCCGATGCAGGGGACGCGGGTTCGTGCCCCGGTCCGGGAGGATCCCACATGCCGCGGGGCGGCTGGGTCCGTGGCCCATGGCTGCTGGGCCTGCGCATCCGGAGCCTGTGCTCCGCGGCGGGGGAGGCCACAGCAGTGAGAGGCCCGCGTACCGCAAAAAAAAAAAAAGGGCTGTCAGTTCACAGACTTCTCTTTCTGAAATCAACATGGCAATTTTGGCAATGTTCCCGGGTGTTGGTGTTCCTGTAGATGTTTAAACTCAGTTAAAATTTCACATACAATAATGGATTCTATTAATCTCTTTAAAACATAGTCACTCTAAAGGACATGGCAGTTAAATGAGATGAAGAGACATGGTACCCTATCAGGATACAGAGTGAAGTTAGAAGTCTTTGGAATATATCTCCATCCACTGAGGTCACCATCATGAAGATAAACTACCTTCTTTTCCCACAAGATGGCCCTTGGTGATATTATCTGAACCAGGATTTGATAATGGATGGACCTTAGGTATAAATTATTATGAATGTACATACAACTTTAATGTCCATTCCTTCTTTCAATATAATTTTATTAAATATCGACAATGTTCTGAAGATAGCTAAACCTCTAGAGAAGAATTTTTCTAAATGTGTTCTATCAGATATTTATTGTAATGGATGATATTTGCAAAAATTTTTTAAACAAATTCTTTGGTCAAATAATTTTGGTAAATGTTTCTATCCCCCTTTTAGAAATGTACATGCATATTAGTATACTAAAGGTTCAGATAAGTCAAGCACCAAAGAAACACGCTTGACTTTGTTTCATCCAGCTCCTCCCACACTTTTTTGACTGGGAGAATTATGTATGTCCTCTCTCATCCAGTTGTTCCAGTTACCAATAGATTCCCCTCTGGAAAATAAACCTGTCAGATTTAGCATTGTCTCAGTATAGCTTACAAAGTCCTGCCACATTCTGACATAACACACATGGAGGGAGATACGATGTCTCATAGGAGGATGATGTCGTGTTTGGGTGACAATCAGGATATCAGTTTTCACCCTTACTCACGATCTGTTCAACTCTAAAAAAGTCACTTTACCTCTCTGGACCAAATTATTTCCATTGTACAAAAGCGAAATAAGCACGGATTTGTATTCCAATGGTGAAGATTAGACCTTATTATTTCTTGATGCTATCACTGCCAACTTTGAGAATGAAGATATATGCTTATAATACTACCAGGATGAAATATAAACTGTAGTGCACTTAAGAAGTTATGAACACAGGACAAAGAACATGTTGGGTGTGGTTAGCATGCAGTTGGTGTAGCTCACTAAAAGAGCTACAGCCCTCCCAAAGGGGCATCTGAAGAATTTTAGTGATTTTTTTCCCTTAGTTTTGTTCAATATAGCACTAATAGTTTATTACTATTCAGTCATATGTTTTTAGATTTGGCTATGCATGTCTCTGAAACAACTGGGAAAAAAAAAGACTGATTCGGGCAATTGAAATAATATGAAGTGTCATAATAAATAAAAGCTATTATAAAGTTTTAGGGATCCACGGAAAAATGAATTATGGTGATATTTAATATATATTTGATCCACAACAGCTATTTTGTGGAAACCCAGTGAATTAATCAACACTATTTCAGAGGTTATGGATACAAACAAGGGATTTCTACCACTTTAAGACTAAATACTCTGTGCTATACTTACTCTCTTTTTAATGTAAGAATGATTTTTTTTATCATTATTACAAAGAGAGGTAAATTTGTTACTTGGGTCCTGTGTCTGAAACTATATAGCTGTGTGACATTGGATGATACCACTTTAACTTCTGTGGTCCTCATGTTTTTTACATATGTGGTGAAAGACTTCGACCATACATACTTTGGGCCTAAAAATCTCTTATTCTATGAAATAATGTAGATATGTCAGAATTACGGTCAATATGAAGGTAAGTCAATTCAATACACCATATTTTCTACTTGCCCCAGTTGAAAATGTGTGTTTAGCATGAGGTTATTTGAGAATACCAATTCATGGGTAAACTCAGTTAATAGCCACTTTGGGCCAATGTGCTTTGGGTGAACGCATGATCCAAGTGGCTTTGAATAAATATTTCAGAGATTGCAACAGTCTGATAAGTCACTGGATATGAATAAGTTACAAAAGTGATACCACAGCTCACATGGTACAAAATTGAGTTGCATGGTACTTTTTCAGAGCCAAAGGAAATATCTCATAGAAAATATTGTAGAAAAAGTATATGTTTGAGATATGGAAATAATAATCTAGATACATTTTGAATCACTTTCTGTTATTAAGATGAAGGGACTAGTTTAAAGGTGCAATATGTAATAGATTGCCTAGATTTAAAATCCTATGCTACCTCCTACTAGTTATGGGCTTAGTGGGAGTTACCCTCATTCTCTGTGTTACAGTTTTCTCATCTGAAAAATTAGAATAATAATAGTAAATACCTTACAAGACTTTTCTGATAATTAAATCTTAAAATGCATGCAAAACATACTATCTGGATTTTATAAAATGTGCTCAACTAATGTTAGCAATTTTTAAAATTAATACTTGAAATTTCTGGTTTCAATAAAGGTAGAGTAGCTTGATACACACTAATCATTCTGCTAATGACAAATATAAACTTTGGACAGATATTACAACAAGTGTTACAAAACAATTATTTTAAAGTTCTGGAGAAAAGCAAAAGAACGTAGAAACTAAAAGAGAAACAATCTTTAAAGGAAGGGAAATAAACTAAGTGAGTTTTGCAATTAAATAGCTTTTCCCCAAGGGTACCAGTAGCAAAGAAGGAAAAGAACTTGAAGCTGAAATCATCTGTTTTACTGGGACGAAGAGACAGAGGCAGGAATTTGGAGCTGCTAGAATGGCTGGAAATTGAGGGGAACATTCCTTAAAGAAAGATGCCACAGAGGGAAAAGCACCAAAACTGTGTACAAATTCTCCTTAAATATTGGCTGATGCCTTTGCATGTGCAAGGTGATACAAAAGGAACTCAGAAAAAAAGGCTGCTAGAATAAAGACTTGAGCAGAAATTCTGGCAACCTATTGTTAGAGAGACATTTGGAGTTCAAGTCCTAACAAGTTAGAGGAACTTGGTAAACATCTTTGGATTTCCCTTGAAATCCCAGAAGATCCATGCCTTAAGAAGGAGTCAAGGCTACATTCTAGTTCTAAGAGCAAAGCCAGGTTCTTAAGGGACCAATTAAAAGAAAATTACAATTACATCAAGTGAACCTGCCAGTTTTCTAAATCTCTACTGGAATGAAACACAACATTCTTTCAAAGAAGATAGCATAACCCAGATTTTCTACAATATATTACCCATAATGTCCAGTATGCACTTCAAATTCACAAGATATGAGAAGAAAGAGAAAAATTGGATGCAAAAATCAAAATGAAGTCAAAAGAAACAGACACATATATGACTTAGATAATGGAATTAGCAATAAAAATTTTAAACCAGGTTTAATAAACATATTGAAACATGGATTATAGATATATTGGAAGACTCAGGAAAATATGGTGAAACTGGGTGAACCAGAAATGGAGAATCACAGCCAAGAAATGGAAAAACCTAAAAAAGAATCAAATAGGATTATTATAAGAGAAAAATACATCTAACATATAAAAGATATTTGGATCGGCTAGACAGAGCAGAGAAAATAATCAATAACTACAAAGACAGATCAAGAGAAACTATTTAAACTGAAACAAAGAATTAAAATATGAAAATAAAAGCCAGAACAGAGCATTTGAGACTTATTACCTAATACAAAATAGTAATACATAATCATGGTTCCCTAAGTGGAGGTGAGAGAATAAGAAATAAAACAAATATATGAAGAGATAATAGTCAAAACATTTCAAAAATTAATGGAAAATCTCAGGAAACTCCAAGCAAGAAAAATACAAAGAAAAACACACCAACGGGCATTATTGTCAGGCTGTTGAAAACCAAAGATAAAGAAAAAAAAGTTAAAAGCAGCTAGAACAAAAAAAAGATTCATGGTATTACACTAAACAAGAATAAGAATGAAGACCCATTTCTTATTGGAAAAAAGTCAAAGACAGAGGATAATAGAAAATTATCAAAATTTGTATGGAGACACAAAAGACCCCGAATAGCCAAAGCAATCTTGAGAAAGAAAAATGGAGCTAGGAATCAGGCTGACTTCAAACTATACTACAAAGTTATAGTAATCAAAACAGTATGGCATTGGCACAAAAACAGAAACATAGATCAGCGGAACTGCATAGAAAATCCAGAAATAAACCCACGCAACTATGGTCAATTAATCTATGACAAAGGAGGCAAGAATATACAATGGAGAAAAAACAGTCACTTCAGTAAATGGTGCTGGGAAAACTGGACAGCTACATGTAAAAAAATATATAATTAGAAATGAAATGAGAACACTCTTTAACATTATACACAAAAATAAACTCAAAATGGATTAAAGACCTAAATGTAAGACCGGGTACTATAAAACTCTTAGAGGAAAATACAGACAGAACACTCTTTGACATAAATCACAGCAATATCTTTTTCAATCCATCTCCTAGAGTAAGGGAAATAAAAACAAAAATAAACAAATGGGACCTAATCAAACTCAAAAACTTTTGCACAGCAAAGGAAACCATACACGAAAAGACAACCCACAGAGTGGGGGAAAATATTTGCAAATGATGCAACTGACAAGGGATTAACCTCCAAAATTTACAAACAGCTCATGCGGTTCAATATCAAAAAAAACCAACCAAATTGGTACAGCCACTATGGAAAGCAGTATGGAGGTTCCTTAAGAAACTAAAAATAGACCTACCATATGACCCAGCAATCTGACTCCTGAGCATATATCCAGAGAAAAATATGCTTCGAAAAGATACATGCACCCCAACGTTCATTGCAGCACTGTTTACAATAGCCAAGACATGGAAGCAACCTAAATGTCCATCAACAGATGAATGGATAAAGAAGATGTGTTACATATATAGAATGGAATATTACTCAGCCGTTAAAGAAGAATGAAGTAATGCCATTTGCAGCAACATAGATGGAACTGGAGATTATCATACTAAATGAAGTAAGTCAGACAGAGAAAGACCAATACCATATGGTATTGCTTATATGTGGAATCTTAAAAAAAAAGATACAAGTGAACTTATTTACAAAACAGAAACAGACTCTTAGATAATGACTTAGGTTACCAGTGGGGAAGGGCGAGGGGGAGGAACAGATTGGGAGTTTGGGATTGACATGCACACACTGCTATGTTTAAAATAGATAACCAACAAGGACCTACTGTATAGCACAGGGAACTCTGCTCAATACTCTGTAATAAGCTAAATGGGAAAAGAATTTGAAAAAGAATAGGTATATGTACATGTATAACTGAGTCACTTTGCTGTACACCTGAAACTAACACAACACTGTTAATCAACTCTACTCCAATATAAAACAAAATTAAAAAAAAATAAAGATACCTCCTAAGTGCTGGTGGGAGTAAGGTTGGTAAGAAAACTGTGAACCTAGAATTCTAGATCCTATCCTCAAATATCTTTTATAAACGGAGAAGAGATTGACAGTTTTATTTGAGAGGGAGGAGATAAAAGCTGAACTAATTTGTCATAAAAAAAAAAACTAATAGAATTTCTTCAAGGTGAAGAAAAATAATCCACCAAGGAAACCTGGATGCAAGAAAAGATTAAGACAACTGGAAATAGTAAATATATGAGTATATAAGGATTGTATTATTCTTAACTTCTTTAAGTGTCTATTGATTCTTTAAAGGAATAATTATATTCATAGAAATAAAACATCTGATAATAGAAGCAGAGTGGGTAAGTTAAATTATACATGTTAAAGTATAATATTAAGTTAGACAATGAAAAGTTAATGATTCAAAACAAACATTGAGAAATTAAACAAAGAAATGAAACTAGTAGCTTAAAAGGGGAGATAAAATGAGATAAGGTAAAATACTCAGTAAAAAAGAAGGAAGAAAGGAACAAAATACCAGACAGGACATATAGAAAATAAAGAGGCGAAATATAGACTTAAATCCAATATGTCAGTAATAGCATTTATTATATATGGACTAAACGCACCAATTAAAAGAAGGAGATTGTCAGACTGGTTTTAGTGATGAGTGGTACTAAAATTATATATAAATACGTAGACTGGTTGAAATGAAAGGATGAGAAAAAATAAACAAAGCAAGCAGTAATCACAGAAGAGCTAATTAATAGCAGATAAGGTAGGCATTAAGAAAATGAGTATTACCAAGATACAAAAGAAGAGCATTTTATAATGATAAATTATTTTCCTCAAAAATTAATAGAGAAAAAAAAAATTAATAGAGTACAGAGACAAAAATCATGAAAGGACATAGAAAAATTGTACAACATTAGTAACAAGTGTGACCAAATTGACACTGCTGAACACTACCTGAAACAATTTCAGAATACATTTTTTCAGGTGCATATAAAACATTACTCAAAATAGACCGTGTGCTGTACTATAAATTAAGCATTAACTGATTTAAGATTGAAAACATACAGCCTGTACTCTCATACCATAGTGGAATTAAATTGGAAATAACAAGAAAATTAGAAAATGTCCAAATATTTGAAACTTAAGTGACCTACTTCTAAATAGTCCATGTACCAAAGAAGAAATCATAAGAAAAATTTTAAAATGTTAACTCAATGACAATGAATAAAAAATTTAAAAATCCTGTTTAGCAGGAAATTTTTAGCTTTAAATTCATATTTTAGAAAATATTAAAGGTTTAAAATAAGCAAATACCTCAAGGAGTTTTTTAAAAAAGGATAAACAAACTCAAACAGAATAAAGCAAATAAAAATAAGAACATAAGAGATTTAAATACAGAATAAACAATGCAGAAAATTAACAAAGGCAAAGGTTGATTTCTTTGAAAAAATAATAAAATTAAAAATATTGATAGAATCGATAGCAAGACACAAAGAAAAAAGAAGAAACACAAATTAACAATATCAGGAAGGAGATAGGGTGTATCGCTACATAGCTTACAGACATTGACAGGATAGTATGGGGCTATTATGAAAAACTTTAATAGAGTCAACAATGTAGATGCTGACTACATGGACAGTCTCCTTGAAAATTACAATTCACTAAGAGTAACACACAAACAAATTAAAATGTAATACCTTGTAACTATTAAAGCTGTGAACTAATTACTAAAAATTTTCCCACAAAGAAAACTCCAGGACCAGATGGTTTCACTGGTGAATCTTACCAAACATTTAAGGATCAAATAATAGCAATTTATAATAATTCTTTCAAAAACAGAGGAGGAGGGAACATGTAACAATTTGTTTTTTAATTAATTAACTTATTTATTTATTTTTGGCTGCATCGGGTCTTTGTCACTGCACACAGGCTTTCTCTAGTTGCGGCAAGCAAGGGATACTCTTCGTTGCAGTGTGCAGGCTTCTCATTGCGGTGGCTTCTGTTTGTTGGGGAGCACGGGCTCTAGGTGTGCAGGCTTCAGTAGTTGTGGCACATGGGCTCAATATTTGTGGCTCATGGGCTCTAGAGCTCAGGCTCAGCAGTTGTGGTTCACGGGCTTAGTTGCTCCGCGGCATGTGGGATCTTCCCAGAACAGGGCTCGAACCCATGTCCCCTGCATTGGCAGGTGGATTCTTAACCACTGTACCACCAGGGAAGTCCCCAACTTGTTTTTTGAGACCATTACTATAACTCTGATACCAAAACTGACAATAAATATTAGAATAAAATAGAATTTTAGATAGCATCCCTTATTAGCATAGATGCAAACACTTTAATGAAATGTTAACAAAATCCAACAATACATAAAAAAAATGATACTACTCTAGAACTAAATTCTTGGACTTCTTCCAGAAACACAAACTTGGTATTACTTTTAAACTCAATCAATATAATTCATAACATAAGAAGAATGAAGAAGAAAAATCATGATAATCAATGTAAAAAAATACCTTTGATAAAATTCAATAACTGCTTTTAATGAAAACTTGTAGCAAACTCGAAATTGAAGAGATATTATTCAATCTAAAATTAATCATCTACAGAATGAACCTACAGCTAATATCATGCTTTTAGAAAAATATTTAACACTTTTAAAGATCAGAAACAAGGTAAGGCTGTCATATTTATTCACTCCATCAAGATAGCAGTTAGGAAGGGTGTGACTAAAAAGCTTTAATGAATAGGAGATATAACAATTCATTTAGAAAAAAATCTTTGGTAAATTCTAATCACTAATATATCGAGGAGTTTATTACATCTCAGCAATGGCAATATTTCAGCTTAAAAAAAAAAACCTAATCTAATAGCTGTGGCTGCCTGTAATCCTATGTTGAGACATTTTCTGAGATTTGTCTGGGCTCAGAGCACCATGATTGATCAGTGCTGTGTGCTCTGGTCATGGCATGAGGAATAGAGGGCACATTTTCCAGGAGGTCCTCCAATAGTCTTGACAAAGGACAAAGAAGCTTAGCATTGAATAGCTGTAGTCTCAAAGCAGCTAGTGCCCATATTGGATAATTCCATTGGTAGCCAAATTGCCTTCCCTTTGGTTCTAACTCTGCTTTGTTGAGTTACATAAAACTTGAATTCTTTTTTCAATATGTTATCATTTCAGGTATTTGGAAAAATCTATCAATTCTTATTAAGTCAAATAGTATTTTCATTCTGTTGTTTCTCCTAATCCCAGGAGCTGTTTCTGCTTAAAAATGCCAAGGGGCGGGGCTTCCCTGGTGGCGCAGTGGTTGAGCGTCCGCCTGCCGATGCAGGGGACGCGGGTTCGTGCCCCGGTCCGGGAAGATCCCACATGCCGCGGAGCGGCTGGGCCCGTGAGCCATGGCCGCTGAGCCTGCATGTCTGGAGCCTGTGCTCCGCAACGGGAGAGGCCACAGCAGTGAGAGGCCCGCGTACCACAAAAAAAAAAAAAAAAAAATGCCAAGGGGCACCTTTCTGCTAGAGGGTCAGAACAATATCCCATTTATCATTGTATCCCTAGACCTAGAATGTGCTAGAAGTAATGAAAATGTGTTGAATGAGTAGGATACCTTACTTTGTCCAATTGTGTAGTTAAACTTTGTTGCCCCAAATTCTTAATTTTTTAAAATACACTCTCTCCATGCTGTAGAAATACCTAGTATACCTAGTAGTAAATTTACAAAGTTTTCAAAGTAATATTTCAGGTGTCAGAAAAAAAAAAAATTTAACTATGTACAAAATGAAATCAGAGCACTTCACACTGCCTGTGTATGGTCCTGACATCTTATGTCTGGTAGTTTGAGTTACAAAAGCAGATGTTTGTATCATAACACAGTTGCAAACATAATTCTATTTTTCCATTGCTACACTATGCTGAGTACTAGGTTAGATGATTTTACGTATTTGATCTTATTTAGTTTAAGAAAGGATTTATAGAATATTACAGTTCTGGGTGTTGCTCCGCAGTTATTTTCTTGTCTTGTATCTTTCCATTAACATGGTATATAAGCTTGAATAAACTTTCTTTTTTTTAAATTAATTTATTTTTGGCCACGTTGGGTCTGCGCACGGGCTTTCTCTAGTTGCGGCGAGCGGGAGCTACTCTTCGTTGTGGTGTGCCGGCTTCTCATTGCGGTGGCTTCTCGTTGCGGAGCATGGGCTCTAGGCACGCGGGCTTCAGTAGTTGTGGCACGCAGGCTCTAGAGCGCAGGCTCAGTAGTTGTGGCACATGGTCTTAGTTGCTCCACGGCATGTGGGATCTTCCTGGACCAGGGATCGAATCCGTGCCCCCTGCATTGGCAGGCAGATTTTTAACCACTGCGCCACCAGGGAAGTCCTTGAATAAACTTTTTAAAAATTAATTATTAGCTTCCTCATTTCTAAACTATAGGCAGGGATAGTGTTGCTTTCACAATTGTATCTCTAGTATACAGTTAAACGTCTGGCATATAGTAGGTGATCGATAAAACTTTGCTGATTAAATGCATAATAAAATGAATTAAAACACCCATCTCTACCTTGAACTCTTTGCTACAAATTCAACACTGATGCCTTATTGTTCTAATAACCAATGGCAAAATTGTAGGATTTGAACAGTTGTTTTGTTCCAAGAATTCTGTTAGACACTTTATGTATTTTATCCCTCATCCCAATCTTACAGGGTCAAAATTTCTTTCATTATATGCATGGCTCTCTATCCACTACTCCTGCCAAAACAATATACATTCAAAGCAATTTCTTTTAAAACATCTCGAAATTTGTGGATCAGAAGACGAATGCTGTGTCGCTTATAAATAACAATTTTGCACAGTCAATTAAACAAAAGCACTGCATAAAAAGAAAATGCTGTATTAATGAAGATGATATCTATGCTTCTGGTGAACATTTCTGAAAAATTACAAATTGATTTCATTCTATTCTCTGTTATGATTTTTTAGCACCATTATATTCAAGATAGTTTCTATTGTGATACAAATGTAATTATTTGGAGGTAACAGAGCTAAAATAAATTATTAACACTGATTTATATTATAATTTACTTCCAGAACAAATAATTTCATCCGTAAGTCGGTGTCAAAAGTGCAGTGCTGGGCTTCCCTGGTGGTGCAGTGGTTGAGAGTCCGCCTGCCGATGCAGGGGACACAGGTTCGTGCCCCGGTCCGGGAAGATCCCACATGCCGTGGAGCGGCTGGGCCCGTGAGCCATGACTGCTGAGCCTGCGCATCCGGAGCCTGTGCTCCGCAACGGGAGAGGCCGCAACAGTGAGAGACCCGCGTAATGGAGAAAAAAAAAAAAAAAAGTGCAGTGCTTTCAACATTCATTATACAAATAATTTTTCACATCTTTTCATAATTTAACTATATTTACTCACCTAAATGACTATAAAATTCACGGAAAATAATTAGGGAAAAATGATTGTTTCATTTTAGTATGTTCATAAGTATATTTGTGAAGTTGTTATGTACTGTATATACTGTATTATTCCATAATAAAATGTTTCCGTAAAATCAATTTTTTTTTTTTTCGTGGTACACAGGCCTCTCACTGTTGTGGCCTCTCCCGTTGCGGAGCACAGTCTCCGGACGCGCAGGTTTAGCGGCCATGGCTCACGGGCCCAGCCGCTCCGCGGCATGTGGGATCTTCCCGGACCGGGGCACGAAACCGTGTCCCCTGCATCGGCAGGCGGACTCTCAACCACTGCGCCACCAGGGAAGCCCAAAACTTATTTTTTGTTACAGTCATTTCATCCTGGGATGAAATTGTTTAATAATAATGCAGTTATCACATTTTTTCAAGATTATTAGCAGGTCTAGAGTAGAAGTATATCTTTTAATTCATTCCCCAAGATTATTATTTTATTTTTAATTGGCTCCCAAGGTGTCTTTTCTATTAGAAGACAGTGTTCTTTCTATATGAAGAAATAATATTAAGCAAATATTTTCCTTCTTTTCTTCTCTCTTTCCATTCTACAAGGTTCTTCTATAACATGTGACGTTTCTAGCAAAATACCTCTGATCTCTTCATCTTCCTCAGCACTATATAATTTAACATCCATTGCTAAGGATAACAGTCATCAATCAGCACAGTCATTGAGGAGTAGAGGCAAGGTTAAAAAAAAATCAACTAGCTTACTTTTTTCTTGGGTAAAGTGTAAATTACTATTCATGATTTATAACTTGGGTCAAAGGTCATTTCCTCTACGCAGCCTCCCCAACTTCTCAGGCAGAGTCATCTATGTGCTTCTCTGACATTCCTGTCCCTCACATCACTGTCACATACCATACATGTAATATGAACACACTGGCAGTTCTTCAGTGGCAGAAACTTGTATTAATCCTGGCACCCCGCCCCTCTGGGGCTTAACACAATATTCTGCACAAAATCAGAAATCAATAGACATTTGTTCAGTGAGAAAACAAAATAAAATAAAATAATACAATATAAGAACAGTTAAATTTTTCATTCAAAAAGAAAAGAGAATATACTGCTCGTTTTATTAATAAACGTCCTCTTTAATAGAAAAAGTCAGATTTCCTGCACGAGATTTTAAGCAACTTAATCCTATAGGAAATAATTATTGTGCCATTTGTAAACAGGGAGTCATGAAATAATAGAGTATATGGTGATATAATACCATCCCACTTCCCACTATAGTTTCTTAGAATAGGATGTTTAAGGTAAGTTAATTTCTTCTAATTAAGTCAGAGCTTGTAATACTTCCAAGAACTGATTATTAGTCACTTTTTAAGTTATCACTGATCTTAGAAGGGAAGGGACTGCACATGATAATATATTACAGTGACTTCTAAAAGGCAAGATATTTTGACTTATACATAATAGAAGATGTACTGGTGGCTCAGAGGATTTAAGGCAAATGCTAGAATTAGCAACATACTAGTAAAGAACTAGTATCCCAATTTCCTGGTTTTAGGTCAGAGTTTTGTTATTGTTCTATGTAAACGTGTTAAAAGATATGCTTGTTCTCTTTCATTTATGTTTCTAGCAGGAGGAGGAGACTTCCCATTCTTAGGGAAAAATATTTGAATGGACATTTCCTCCCTTCACCTCCTGCTTTCCTCCATTCCATGCCAATAACTATCAATTTAAGGATTTAACTTTAGCAATAGGTTTCTCAAATCCATGATAAAATTCACTGCATTTCCAGCCGCCACATTCTCCGGTTCTGCTTTACGGCGACCCTGAGAACTCATTTGGCTAATTACATCTATTTATCAACTTGTTAGAAATCTTACAAAGGAGGGGAGGGCGATCAAGCGGCACCACATCTCCAAATGTTGGAACAATTTCACCCATTAATTTATAGCCTCCCACCGTCCCACTTCAGATTCTAGAGTGCTTCCCAGCATTCCTCACACCATGGCACATACAGAAAATTGTATTCTTCCGCAGAGGAGGCGGCCTGGCAACAGCCAACACAAGGATCAGCTACCCTAGACCCAGACTACTCCCCCTCAGGTGCAAAGACAATCTCTTACGGAGTGCTGACTAAACTTGACGCAAGGCGCTTTTTTTAAATTTTAATGTCCTCTTTGTTTCTTTAACACAGTTGCTAAAGAGTGGTAATCATAAGGAAAAGGTTTTCTCACTGAAGGAGACTCAAAGACTCACGGAAATTTAGAATCTAGCCTATTATAACACTGATACCAGTAGAGGCCAGTCTTACTTAACTGGTATTTTGATATGACAATTATAACTATTCTTATCTATTCCTTAAAACAGACATCATTAAGCAACTAGAGAAGGGTAGAGTGTTGCAATTATTTGTGTACTTCTAATAAATAACACTTAATATTTTAAAACATCTATTCCTCAAGTGAGTTCTTATTAGGCTAAAATCATTGTGGAAAACAAGACTATGTTTGGGTTATTTATCCATTTGAGAAGCCTTTGTCATTTATTCAGAAGGATTAGTTTCTTTTTGTTTTGATTCCATCCCCGTCCTCCAATTAAATTATCAAGTACCAACTGATTTATTTGGAAATGTATTATACCTATAAATGTATTATCTCTATGAGGCTCTATAATTCAGTGCATGATCTAGATAAATTAACCCCATCATCTGTTGGTTTACTTGGTCCAGAATCTGAAAAGTTAGGTTTTGGGAATTACAGAAACTTAAGGCAGAAAGTCCTAAGTAAGCATCTAAACTAGAGATTGGCAAATTTTTTCTGTAAAGGATCAGAGAGTGAATATTTTTGGCTTTGTGGGCTAGACAGTCTTCCTAAGGACTGCTCAGCTCTGCTGTTGTGGTACAGCAGAAGTGGCCACAGACAAAACCTCAGTGAATGAATGTGGCCAGATTTGCGCCACAGAGTGTGGTTTGCTGACCTCTGATCTACATTCATCTCCATTTGTAGATAGAGAGAGTGCTGTCCAGACAGGACATACCTGTCTCTGGTTTCAGATCAGTGGCGAGAGGTCAGATCTCCTACCTTCCAATTGTACACTCTTTGCATTCTGTTGTACTACTTTTTTGTGTGGCAAAAAAGAGGGAAACAAATGGCATTAAAATCATCAGGGGTGTTTTATTCTGATATGTCAGTATTAAAATGTTAAACAAATACTAATAGCTAATATTTATTCAGTGCTATGTATTAGGTAAAATGCTTTTTTTTTTTAACATCTTTATTGGAGTATAATTGCTTTACAACGGTGTGTTAGTTTCTGCTTTATAACAAAGTGAATCAGCTATACGTATACATACATCCCCGTATCTCCTCCCTCCTGCATCTCCCTCCCTCCCACCCTCCCTATCCCACCCCTCTAGGTGGTCACAAAGCACCGAGCTGATCTCCCTGTGCTATGCGGCTGCTTCCCACTAGCTACCTATTTTACATTTGGTAGTATATCTATGCTAACTTTTTACATACATTTTATTTAATCCCCATTCAACCCTATGAGGTAGATACTTTTATTATCTCTCATGTAGGTATAGGAAACTGAGGCTAAGGTAAACTGTACAGGACATAAAGACTGTAATTGGCACAGCTAAGATTCCAACCCAATTACCAAAGCTGGGCTGGAATCCTACTCATCCATCATATCATATTGTCTCCATTGGTGAATGTGGCGGACATTTATTGTTTAGGGTCATCCAGCTCTGATTTCATATTATTTGATAAATGTAATGTAATCATAGCGACCCAAAGATATCAAGTCCTGATCCCTGTAACTTTTAAACTTTATATTTGGGAAGAGGATCTTTGCAGATGTAATTAAAGATTTTCAGATAATGTAATTATCCTAGATTTCCAGGTGGGACCTAAATAAACTCACAGATATTTTCATAAGGAAACTCACAGGTATTTTTATAGAGAAACAAGGAAGAGGAGGCAATGTGACCACAAAGGCACACAGCAGAGTAACCACAAGCCAAGGAATGCTGGGAGCCACCAAAAGCTAGGTGAAGCCTCGAAGAGATTCTTCCTTAGAGGAGTGGAAAGAAGGAGTGAGGCCCTACTGCCTGATTTTGGGCTTCTTGCCTCCAGAACTATTAAAAAAAATGTGTTTTGTTTGAAGTCACCAAGTCTGTGGCAATTTGTTACTGCAGTTTCAGGAAACCACTACAAGGAACCATACCCTGATGTTCCTCTTGATCACCACCCCTTCCCTACTCTTTACTCATGTGCTTCTGATTGAAAATGAATACACCCTTGTTTCTAGGAGTGGTGCCTTTGACCAGTCTGAAACGAATCACAAAATTACATTCCTTTGTCCATCATAATTGGCTCAGGAATAGATACATAAACTGGACATCCAATTAAAGTGAGTATGTGAATTTCATAGCTATTGGAGATACTTTATCTTTCCTGCTTGAAAAAAGAGCATGTAGTTTAAGGACTACCTGGCAGACATCCTGCAATCATGAGCGGAGAGGTTGCAGAGAGCAGAGAGCAAATTCGCCCATTCTCCACCATCTTTGTTCTGTTCAGAACCTCAGTAGATTGGATGATGCCCACCTGCACTGGTGAGGCCAATCTTCTTCACTCAGTCAACTGATTACGTTCTTATTTCTACCAGAAACACCTTCACAGACACAGCCAGCAATGATGTTTTACCAGCTATCTGGGCATTGCCCAGTCAAGTTAACATAAAATTAATCATCACAAGTGGTTTCTTTTGAGCCTATGCATAAAGCTTCAAGTAGGGTCAGCTGTTAGGCTTCCTGATTTCATAAGGCCCAAAATTTCTTTTACAGTTAAAGCCAATTAGAATTGAGGTTTCTGTCATGACATCATAAAGACTCCTAATGTACAACAGGCTAAACATTTCAAAAATTTCTATAAATAAAAAACATATTTATTTCATAATTTTTAACCTCATTGAAAATGCAAACTTGGTCAGAAAAATATTTGGCACATAAAAATATTTTGGGCAAAATCTAGTTTATATTTAATCATAGTGCTTTCTGTGAGGAAAAAAATACAATGTATGTGTTCATTCTTCATTCTCTATCTGCTGAAATGGTGAGTCTCACCACCTTAAAATCATTTTATCACTTTCTATTTATTCTCTAAACCCACATCTTTGCTTTCAGCATTTACGAAACTCTTATGATTTTGTCACTGTATATCCATTTCTTTATTAATTTTTTTCTTCCTTTTTCATTCTTAACTCTTAGATCTAAGCATTAATATTATTTTCTTTCGAAACAGGAACCAGGGGGAAATATTTTTTTTCTTTTAACATCTTTATTGGAGTATAATTGCTTTACAATGTTGTGTTAGTTTCTGCTATATAACAAAGTGAATCAGCTATATGTATACATATATCCCCATATCCCCTTGCTCTTGTGTCTCCCTCCCACCCTCCCTATCCCACCCCTCTAGGTGGTCACACAGCACTGAGCTGATCACTCTGTGCAATGGAGCTGCTTCCCATTAGCTATCTTTTACATTTGGTAGTGTATATATGTCAATGCTACTCTCTCACTTAATCCCAGATTACACTTCCCCATCACCGTGTCCTCAAGTTCATTCTCTATGTCTGTGTCTTTATTCCTGTCCTGCCCCTAGGTTCATCAGAACCTTCTTCTTTTTTTCTTTTTTTTAGAATCCATATATGTATGTTAGCATATAGTATCTGTTTTCTCTTTCTGACTTACTTCACTCTGTATGACAGACTCTAGGTCCATCCACCTCACTACAAATAACTCAATTTTTTTCTCTTTATGGCTGAGTAATATTCCATTGTATATATGTGCCACATCTTCTTTATCCATTCATCTGTCGGTGGACACTTAGGTTGCTTCCATGTCCTGGCTATTGTAAATAGAACTGCAGTGAACACTGTGGTACATGACTGTTTTTGAATTATGGTTTTCTCAGGGTATATGCCCAGTAGTGGGATTGCTGGGTCATATGGAAGTACCATTTTTCGTGTTTTAAGGAACTTCCAACTGTTCTCCATAGTGGCTATATCAATTTACATTCACACCAACAGTGCAAGAGAGTTCCCTTTTCTCCACACCCTCTCCAGCATTTATTGTTTGTAGATTTTTTGATGATGGCCATTCTGCCTGGTATGAGGTGATACCTCATTGTAATTTTGATTTGCATTTCTCTAATGATTAGTGATGTTGAGCATCCTTGTATGTGTTTGCTGGCCATCTGTATATCTTCTTTGGAGAAATATCTATTTAGGTCTTCTGCCCATTTTTGGATTTGGTTGTTTGTTTTTTTGACGTTGAGCTGCATAAGCTGCTTGTATATTTTGGAGATTAATCCTTTGTCAGTTGCTTTGTTTGCAAATATTTTCTCCCATTCTGAAGGTTGTCTTTTCATCTTGTTTATGGTTTCCTTTGCTGTGCAAAAGCTTTTGAGTTTGATTAGGTCCCATTTGTTTATTTTTGTTTTTATTTCCATTCCTCTAGGAGGTGGGTCAAAAAGGATCTTGCCGTGATTTATGTCATAGAGTGTTCTGCCTATGTTTTCCACTAAGAGTTTGATAGTATCTGCCCTTACCTTTAGGTCTTTAAACCATTTTGAGTTTATTTTTGTATATGGTGTTAGGGAGTGTTCTAATTTCTTTCTTTTACATGTAGCTGTCCAGTTTTCCCAGCACCACTTACTGAAGAGGCTGTCTTTTCTCCATTGTATATTCTTGCCTCCTTTATCAAAGATATGGTGACCATATGTGTGTGGGTTTATCTCTGGGCTTTCTATCCTGTTCCACTGATCTATATTTCTGTTTCTGTGCCAGTATCATACTGTCTTGATTACTGTAGCTTTGTAGTATAGTCGGAAGTCCGGGAGCCTGATTCCTCCAGCTCCATTTTTCTTTCTCAAGATTGCTTTGGCTAGTCAGGATCTCTTGTGTCTCCATACAAAATGTGAAATATTTTGTTCTAGTTCTGTGAAAAATGCCATTGGTAGTTTGATAGGGATTACACTGAATCTGTAGATTGCTTTGGGTAGTATAGTCATTTTCACAATGTTGATTCTTCTAATCCAAGAACATGGTATATCTTTCCATCTGTTTTTATTATCTTTAATTTCTTTCACTAGTGTCTTACGTTTTCTGCATACAGGTCTTTTGTCTCCCTATGTAGGTTTATTCCTAGGTATTTTATTCTTTTTGTTGCAATGGTAAATGGGAGTGTTTCCTTAATTTCTCTTACAGATTTTTCATCATTAGTGTATAGGAATGCCAGAGATTTCTGTGCATTAATTTTGTATCCTGCTACTTCACCAAATTCATTGCTTAGCTCTACAAGTTTTCTTGTAGCATCTTTAGGATTATCTATGTATAGTATCATGTCATCTGCAAACAGTGACAGTTTTATTTCTTCTTTTCTGATTTGGATTACTTTTATTTCTTTTTCTTCTCACTACTGTGGCTAAAACTTCCAAAACTATGTTGAATAATAGCAGTGAGAGTGGGCAACCTTGTCTTGCTCCTGATTGTAGAAGAAATGCTTTCAGTTTTCACCATTGAGAACAATGATGGCTGTGTGTTGGTCATATATGGCCTTTATTATGTTGAGGTAAGTTCCCTCTATGCCTACTTTCTGGAGAATTTTTATCATAAATCAGTGTTGAATTTTGTTGAAAGCTTTTTCTGCATCTATTGAGATGATCATATGGTTTTTCTCCTTCAATTTGTTAATATGGTGTATCACATTCATTGATTGGCGTATATTGAGAAATCCTTGCATTCCTGGGATAAATCCCACTTGATAATGGTGTATGATCCTTTTAATGTGCTGTTGGATTCTGTTTGCTAGTATTTTGTTGAGGATGTTTCCATCTATGTTCATTAGTAATATTGGCCTGTAGTTTTCTTTCTTTCTGACATCTTTATCTGGTTTTGCTAACAGGGTTATGGTGGCCTCATAGAATGAGTTTTGGAGTGTTCCTCCTTCTGCTATATTCTGGAAGAGTTTGAGAAGGATAGGTGTTAGCTCTTCTCTGAATGTTTGATAGATTCACCTGTGAAGCCATGTGGTCCTGGTCTTTTGTTTGTTGGAAGATTTTAAATCACTGTCTCAATTTCAGCACTTGTGATTGGTGTGTGCATATTTTCTATTTCTTCCTGGTTCAGTGTCGGAAGGTTGTGCTTTTCTAAGAATTTGTCCATTTCTTCCAAGTTGTCCGTTTTATTGGCATATAGTTGCTTGTAGTAATCTCTCATGGCCCTTTGTATTTCTGCAGTGTCAGTTGTTACTTCTCCTTTTTCGTTTCTAATTCTGTTGATTTGAGTCTTCTCCCTTTTTTTCTTCTTGAGTCTGGCTTCCGGTTTATCAATTTTGTTTATCTTCTCAAAGAACCAGCTTTTAGTTTTACTGATCTTTGTTATCGTTTCCTTCATTTCTTTTTCATTATTTCTGATCTGATCTTTATGATTTCTTTCCTTCTGCTAACTCTGGGGTTTTTTTGTTCTTCTTTCTCTAATTGCTTTAGGTGTAAGGTTAGGTTGTTTGAGATTTTTCTTGTTTCTTGAGGTAGGACTGTATTGCTGTTAACTTCCCTCTTAGAACTGATCTTGCTGCATCCCATACGTTTTGAGTCGTTGTGTTTTCATTGTGATTTGTTTCTAGAATTTTTTATTTCTTCTTTGATTTCTTCAGTGATCTCTTGGTTATTTAGTAGCATATTGTTTAGCCTCCATGTGTTTGTATTTTTTACAGTTTTTTCTTCCTGTAATTGATATATATATAGTCTTATAGCATTCTGGTTGGAAAAGATACTTGTTATGATTTCAATTTTCTTAAATTTATCAAGGCTTGAATTGTGACCGAGATATGATGTATCCTGGAGAATGTTCCATGAGCACCTGAGAAGAAAGTGTATTCTGTTGTTTTTGGATAGACTGTCCTATAAATATCAATTAAGCCCATCTTGTGTAATGTGTCATTTAAAGCTTGTGTTTCTTTATTTATTTTCATTTTGGATGGAGATAATTTTTTGAATGATGCTTTTGTATTCTACCTCTAAACAAAAGATTTCAGCATAAAAATCTGCCTCCAAAATCATAATATCTCTTCATAGTTGGTATATAATCAAAATCTTAAAACTAACTTAAAATTCAAATCTTCACTCTGGAAGTTTAAGTATTTTTTAGAGAAAATTAGTATCTGTTGTATGGGATAACACATTCAAGAGGGCTTCTTCAAATTTATTAAATGCCAATCGATAGTATATAATGATGACATCATTGCTTCATTAATTATCCAACATTTAAATGTTCCCAGGTTAGTTTCAAAACAATCTTCTTTTGTCAACCCCTAAAGAGAGAAGATGGCCGAACATGTGACACAAACTTTAAAAAAAAGTAAAATGATATGTTAATTATTTGTCAATAAAACTGGAAAAGGAAACAATACATCCATTAAGTATGCATATATGACAATCATTACAGCATTATTCCTTTTTAAATCTGTAGGTGTTTGACTTGTTTGTTAAGAAAATTACTGAATATATGAAGTTTCTGATAAAGACAGCAGAAAAGTAAGTTAAAAACTCTTTGCAATAATCAGCATAGCCATATTGTCATGTAAAATAAAATTTATTTTATAGTATAGCTCTCACGGTTCCCTTACATCTAGAAATGTTATTGTGACAGCTATTGCTAATGCACAGAAGTAACGGAAAATGTGGGATAATTTGACCATATGGAATATAAGAAGTTGAAAACTTTGGACAGCCTGACCATATGAAAAAAGGCTCCCTGATGCATTTAGTTAGATTCTGCCTGTGATAACTGAGCTAACTGTCTGAATAACAGTGCCCATCACTTATTACACAGCTGACAGAAGTGATTCTATGATTAACCTGGGTTGGTTGTTTCTATGGCTCAAATCACTGGATTTACAGAATTGTTCTGAACATCAGATTTTGCTCCATCTCGGAAGCATGTTCAAAATATAACCAGGAATATAGTATGCATATCACAGACACAGTTTTGTGGTGTGCACACATGGGTCATGATCTGGACGTGCAAAAAGGAAGACTTCTGTTTGGTCTGTTGCTTTGGGAATAGATGTCGGTGGAATTAATCTCTCTGCATGTGTCATCCTTCCTATCACTGGTACCATGAGCCTCTTTCCAGAAGATGTCTCCTTTTTCCTTCATTGCTGTATATGTGTATTAAGTTCCACATTCATCATTTTCTGCTGTGTTTTAATTTTTTGGTTATATGGATATGTTAAAAATGGTTATAGTATTGTTTAGATAGAGCAGACTAATAAAAGGATTATTGAACTTATTTTACTTCTTAGTTCACATGTATGGAAACTACAACTATAATAACTTGAGTTCTGAGACCAAGAACAGAATAATAATTTTGTGCTATACTCATGATGGTCTTTCCTTTGCATTTTTGCTTTGACACCTAAACTTTTTCATTTTTCTGGAGATAAAGCCTATGATTAATAATTTTTCACTTTCATTGCTGTTCATAAAGTTTTAAATCAGTTCTGTAAATAAACTGAACAATGTAGACTTATAATCCAAGTCTTGAATTAAAGTTTGTATATGTACTATTGAAAAAAATATTAAACTTTCTCTCATCTTTTTCTATGAATACAGCAACACATATTTGCATGTTACAAAATTCAAGGCATTGTTCAAATATTTCCAAAGTAAAGAAAAGCAACTTACACATTTAACATAATTCATAAGTTTCATATAGGTTTTTATACTGGTTCAATAACTTCATTGAAGTATATCATAACAGTATCCTGCCTGAGCACTGTTGTCTTGATTTCTATATAGAAATCAATATTTTAACATACCAACAGTTGATTTTGTGTTTCCAGCTTATCTTCATCAACAATTTTACCTGAGAAATCACACACTTGTGAAATTCATCTTTTCTTTATTGCAGTAGTAACCAACTGAGACTAAAGGCCATTCTGGTCAAAGACACAAAGGAAAAATACAATCATTGATTACTGAACATTTCAGCTCCTCTCTTCAAAGGCACAAAAAGCACAAAGAAAGTCAATATAAAGCAACGAGTGCAAAGTGGTGCTTTACAAGAGATTATATGGAAATTAATAATACGAACAGTACTCCTTTTTCATTTCTAATTCTATTGATTTGAGTCTTCTCCCTTTTTTTCTTGATGAGTCTAACGGTTTATCAATTTTATTTATCTTCTCAAAGAACCAGCTTTTAGTTTTATTGATCTTTGCTATCGTTTCCTTCATTTCTTTTTCATTATTTCTGATCTGATATTTATGATTTCTTTCCTTCTGCTAACTTTGGGGTTTTTTTGTTCTTCTTTCTCTAACTGCTTTAGGTGCAAGGTTAGGTTGTTTATGGGAGATGTTTCCTGTTTCTTAAGGTAGGATTGTATTACTATAAACTGCCCTCTTAGAATTGCTTTTGCTGCAACCCATAGGTTTTGGGTCGTCGTGTCTTCATTGTCATTTGTTTCTAGGTATTTTTTTATTTCTTCAGTGATCACTTCGTTATTAAGTAGTGTATTGTTTAGCCTCCATGTGTTTGTATTTTTTACAGATCTCTTCCTGTAATTGATATCTAGTTTCATAGCATAGTGGTCGGAAAATATAGTTGATACAATTTCAATGTTCTTCATTTACCAAGGCTTGATTTGTGACCCAAGATATAATCTATCCTGGAGAATGTTCCATGAGCACTTGAGAAAAATGTGTATTCTGTTGTTTTTGGATGGAAAGTCCTATAAATATCAATTAAGTCCATCCTTTTTAATGTATCATTTAAAGCTTCTGTTTCCTTATTTATTTTTATTTTGGATGATCTGTCCATTGGTGAAAGTGGGGTGTTAAAGTCCCTACTATGAATGTGTTACTGTCGATTTCCCCTTCTATGGCTGTTAGTATTTACCTTATGTATTGAGGTGCTCCTATGTTGGGTGCAGAAATATTTACAATTGCAGAAATACAAAAGAACATGAGAGATTACTACAAGCAACTCTATGCCAATAAAATGGAACCCTGGAAGAAAGGGACAAATTCTTAGAAATGCACAATCTGCCAAGACTGAATAAGGAAGAAATAGAAAATATGAACAGACCAATCACAAGCACTGAAATTGAAACTGTGATTTAAAATCTTCCAACAAACGAAAGTCCAGGACCAGATAACTTCACAGGTGAATTCTGTCAAACATTTAGAGAAGAGCTAACACCTATTCTTCGCAAACTCTTCCAAAAGATAGCAGAGGGAGGAACACTTCCAAACTCATTCTACGAGGCCACCATCACCCTGATACCAAAACCAGACAAGGATGTCACAAAGAAAGAAAACTACAGGCCAATAACACTGATGAACACAGATGCAAATATCCTCAACTAAATACTAGCAAACAGATTCCAACAGCATATTAAAAGGATCATACACCATGATCAAGTGGGATTTATTCCAGAAATGCAAGGATTCTTCAATATACACAAATCAATCAATGTGATACACCATATTAACAAACTGAAGGAGAAAAACTATATGATCATCTCAATAGATGCAGAGAAAGCTTTCAACAAAATTCAACACCCATTTATGATAAAAACCCTGCAGAAAGTAGGCATAGAGGGAACTTTCCTCAACATAATAAAGGCCATATATGACAAACCCACAGCCAACATCGTCCTCAATGGTGAAAAACTGAAACCATTTCCACTAAGATCAGGAGGAAGACAAGGTTGCCCACTCTCACCACTCTTATTCAACACACTTTTGGAAGTTTTAGACACAGCAATAAGAGAAGAAAAGGAAATAAAAGGAATCCAAATAGGAAAAGAAGAAGTAAAGCTGTCACTGTTTGCAGATAACATGATACGATACATAGAGAATCCTAAAGACACTACCAGAAAACTACTAGAGCTAATCAGTGAATTTGGTAAAGTAGCAGGATATAAAATTAATGCACAGAAATCTCTGGCATTCCTATATACTAATCATGAAAAATCTGAAAGTGAAATTAAGAAAATACTCCCATTTACCATTGCAACAAAAAATAAAATATCTAGGAATAAACTTACCTAAGGAGACAAAAGACCTGTATGCAGAAAATTATAAGACACTGATGAAAGAAATTAAAGATGATACAAATAGATGGAAGATATACCATATTCTTAGATCAGAAGAATCAACATTGTGAAACTGACTCTACCACCCAAAGCAATCTACAGATTCAATGCAATCCCTATCAAACTACCACTGGCATTTTTCACAGAACTAGAACAAAATATTTCACAATTTGTATGGAAACACAAAAGACCCCGAATAGCCAAAGCAATCTTGAGAAAGAAAAATGGAGCTGGAGGAATCAGGCTCCCGGACTTCCGACTATACTACAAAGCTACAGTAATCAAGACAGTATGGTACTGGCACAAAAACAGAAATATAGATCAATGGAACAGGATAAAAAGCTCAGAGAGAAACGCACACACATATGGTCACCTTATCTTTGATAAAGGGGGCAGGAATGTACAGTGGAGAAATGACAGCCTCTTCAATCAGTGGTGCTGGGAAAACTGGACAGGTACATGTAAAAGTATGAGATTAGAACACTCCCTAACA
Organism: Monodon monoceros; assembly: GCF_005190385.1. Classification (NCBI taxonomy): domain Eukaryota; kingdom Metazoa; phylum Chordata; class Mammalia; order Artiodactyla; family Monodontidae; genus Monodon; species Monodon monoceros. Next base: position 137,121,192 of record NW_021703768.1, read on the forward strand.
CCATACACAAAAATAAGCTCAAAATGGATTAAAGACCTAAATATAAGGCCAGAAACTATCAAACTCTTAGAGGAAAACATAGGCAGAACACTCTATGACATAAATCACAGCAAGATCCTTTTTGACCCACCACCTAGAGAAATGGAAATAAAAACAAAAATAAACAAATTGGACCTAATGAAACTTCAAAGCTTTTGCACAGCAAAGCAAACCATAAACAAGACCAAAAGACAACCCTCAGAGTGGGAGAAAATATTTGCAAGTGAAGCAACTGGCAAAGGATTATCTCCAAAATTTACAAGCAGCTCATGCAGCTCAGTATCCAAAAAACAAACAACCCAATCCAAAAATGGGCAGAAGGCCTAAACAGACATTTCTCCAAAGAAGATATACAGATTGCCAACAAACACATGAAAGAATGCTCAACATCATTAATCATTAGAGAAATGCAAATCAAAACCACAATGAGATATCATCTTACACCGGTCAGAATGGCCATCGTCAAAAAATCTACAAACAATAAATGCTGGAGACGGTGTGGAGAAAAAGGAACACTCTTGCACTGCTGGTGGGAATGTGAATTGGTACAGCCACTATGGAGAACAGTATGGAGACTCCTTAAAAAACTACAAATGGAAGTACCATAAGACCCAGCAATCCCACTGCTGGGCATATACCCTGAGAAAACCATAATTCAAAAACAGTCACGTACCAAAATGTTCATTGCAGCTCTACCTACAATATCCAGGACATGGAAGTAACCTAAGTGTCCATCATCAGATGAATGGATAAAGAAGATGTGGTACATATATACAATGGAATATTACTCAGCCATAAAAAGAAACGAAATTGAGTTATTTGTAGTGAGGTGGATGGACCTAGAGTCTGTCATACAGAGTGAAGTAAGTCAGAAAGACAAATACCGTATGCTAATACATATACATGGAACCTAAGGGGAAAAAAATGTCATGAAGAACCTAGGGGTAAGACGGGAATAAAGATACAGACCTACTAGAGAATGGACTTGAGTATATGGGGAGGGGGAAGGATAAGCTGTGACAAAGGGAGAGAGTGGCATGAACATATATACACTTCCAAACATAAAATAGATAGCTAGTGGGAAGCAGCCGCATAGCACAGGGAGATCAGATCGGTGATTTGTGACCACCTAGAGGGGTGGGATAGGGAGGGCGGGAGGGAGGGAGGGAGATGCAAGAGGGAAGAGATATGGGAACATATGTATAACTGATTCACTTTGTTATAAAGCAGAAACTAACACACCATTGTTAAGCAATTATACTCCAATAAAGATGTAAAAAATAAATAAATAAAAAATAAATCCTAAATCTACAATGTCAATGCTAGTGCTGACACCCCATAGGCTACTGACTGTTTTTGTTTTTTTTTCAAATTTAAACCTCTGATAAAAAGTGAGTTAATAAAAAATTATTTCACAGGGAAAGAAATAATAATAATACGAACACTACCTGCGTAGAACTGGATGGTGAAATCTACGCCCTAAGAAATTGCTTAGTCATAAGTTCCTCCTTTGTCTTCCTTCCCAAAGGACTTATAGAAAAGAAATACTCTTTTTGGAATATTTAATTTGCCATTTTGCTGTCAAACAATAATCATTGACAAGCTAGAGTTGGGATCTGAGGTGTGAAAATGGAATGACAGCTATGAAGAAAAGTCCTCCTAAAATTTTATGTAGGTGTTAAGTCAGTAGTCAGTTAATGGCCTCCACTTACACTCTGGCGATACATCCTTAGAACATATGTCCGGCATCAAAGACTATTCCCTGAAACATCCTTGGATCAAACCAAAGTCAAGTGACATGTGTGAGGCTGAACAGATCTGTGAAGATGACATTTTCAAGAACTGGAAGAGCTCTGAGATTCTCACACTCTGAATACGGAAAGGACACAGAAGGTGCTGAAATATCCCATGTCATCACTTCCTGGCGAGACTGGCACGTATGTGTGTGGTTTTAGACCCTCTACTAAGACACTTCTTTTGATGGAATTATATTGGTGAACGTAAGGATCCAGTTTTTCTCATGTAAAAATCTAGTCTTTTAAAAATCCATGTCTCTTCTGAGGTGCAAAAACAGGAAGTCTTCTAGCCAAAACACATTCAAAAGTAGACTGAGGCTAAATCAAGTAAAAGATTGCAGAAGTGCCTGCTTTCCATCCTTTTACACTCTCATTCACACAACTTTCCTTTCCTAGGGTTCTCTTCTGAGGCAAGCAGCTTCCTTGAGATATTGGCAAGAATCTTCCCCAAAAGTACTGTGAACTTGAAAGAAAAATGGTATTTGTAGATATTTCAAAAGTATCACTCACCTCTCTGCTAGACCCAAAGTGCCTCTTTTCTTCCAATTTGATTTCCATCCAGACAGAGTGAAGAACTATATGCCAGAATACTTCAGGCTGATATACCTGAATTGCCTCATTGGAACCAATCCCTAAAAGCCTTTTCAGTGTTATAGGTACAAACAGTTTAACTGCCACCAAGTTAAGAATGTTGTACTTGGTGTTAGGATCAGTGAGAAGAGTACTGAATAACCCTGAAAAAATGTTACAAGCTTTTGAGAAATAGTTGTATTTGAGTGCAATTTAAAGTACATGGATGCTAGCAATGCTTATCACAAAACTCTGAAAGAACATCACGTTATAATACATTTTGCAAATAAAACAGAGAAAAGAAATATATTCTCTGTGCCAGAGGGAAACGGCTTGACACTGAGTTCTCACAATTGAAGTGCTGTATTTGTAAGGGAGTATGTACCTCTAGTAGATATAGAAACAAAAGATAATCTTTTATCCATCTGTTGTCTAGAACATATAACATGTAGCTTGTGGGCAAGTGAGAGAATTATTCACAGGCTACCATTTCTACTTCTCTGCTATCCAAATACCAGTGATGTGGCTGGAATTAAGTTCTATAAAGTCTGAATCTCTGCCTTCAGAATTTGAAGTCATCAACTTTAAACACTCTGATTGAATTCATATTTCTTGTTAGCCTTTTAGTCTTTTGCCTGGGGAATTCATTTATTTTTATCAGACAGAGAGCTAATACTTGTTTACATAATGGAGTATAATTTAATAGAGCAAAATTCCATGATAGTTAAGCACCACAGAGTACAAAGTAATGAATTTAGGAATTGCCAACGTTTTCCATTAGACTTTAAAAGGCTTAAGAGCCATGGGTTGTAAAAATATATTTTTAAAAAATCACTCTTTGTAACTGAATATCTGTTGTACTGGACAATCCCTTGCAGTGCTATTGTCAACACCAACATTGCTAGAGCATTAGCAATGTAATTGGGAGAGAAGGAGGTGGGGGGAAAGGTGAGCCAGGGAGGTGCAACAGACTCCTTTAATAAAAAGGGGAACAAAACAATTTCTAGATTTCTAGTATAGTGAAAGAAAACATGTTCATTAAAAATAAAAAAGACAACCCTCAGAATGGGAGAAAATATTTGCAAATGAAGAAACTGACAAAGGATTAATCTCCAAAATTTACAAGTAGCTCATGCAGCTCAGTATCCAGAAAACAAACAACCCAATCCAAAAATGGGCAGAAGACCTAAAGAGACATTTCTCCAAAGAACATATACAGATTGCCAACAAACATATGAAAGAATGCTCAACATCACTAATCTTTAGAGAAATGCAAATCAAAACTACAATGAGGTATCACCTCACACCAGTCAGAATGGTCATCATCAAAAAATCTACAAACAGTAAATGCTGGAGAGGGCGTGAAGAAAAGGGAACCCTTCTACACTGTTGGTGGGAATGTAAGTTGATACAGCTACTATGGAGAACAGTATGGAGGTTCCTTGAAGAACTAAAAATAGAACTACCATACGACCCAGCAATCCCACTACTGGGCATATACCCTGAGAAAACCATAATTGAAAAAAAGAGGCATGTACCACGGTGTTCATTGCAGCTCTATTTACAATACCCAGGACATGGAAGCAACCTAAGTGTCCACCGACAGATGAATGGATAAAGAAGATGTGGCCCACATATACAATGGAATATTACTCAGCCATAAAAAGAAATAAAATTGAGTTATTTGTGGTGAGGTGGATGGACCTAGAGTCTGTCATACAGAGTGAAGTAAGTCAGAAAGAGAAAAACAAATACCGCATGCTAACACATATATATGGAATCTAAAAAAAATTAAAAAATAAAAATGGTTCTGAAGAACCTAGAGGCAGGACAGGAATAAAGACGCAGATGTAGAGAATGGACTTGAGGACACGGGGAGGGGGAAGGGTAAGCTGAGACGAAGTGAGAGAGTGGCATGGACTTATATACACTACCAAATGTAAAATAGAGAGCTAGTGGGAAGCAGCCTCATAGCACAGGGATATCAGCTCAGTGCTTTGTGACCACCTAGAGTGGTGGGATGGGGAGGGTGGGAGGGAGTCACAAGAGGGTGGAGATATGGGCATATGTGTTTATGTATAGCTGATTCACTTTGTTATACAGCAGAAACTAATACACCATTGTGAAGCAATTATACTCCAATAAAGATGTTAAAAAAATATATCTGAATAGGTAAGGACTCCTGTATTCACTGCAATTGGATATGGGACAAGATCTATAATTCAGAGATTGGGTAAACTTCTCCCATTCTAAGTATGCAACAATTTTCATCTGGCCTAGATTAAATTATTTTATAACATATAGAATACAAATTCACACCCAAAACGGAAATATGTTTCTCTTCCATTTGACTGCTTAACTATAGATGTTAGAAACAATAAAGTTTGAACTTCAGCTGTGCAAAATATTTATATCAAAGAACTGAATCTTACTTCTAGCAGCATGAGCATGTTCCAAGGAATATAGGACAGCTAAATGGTTTGAGGTAGTTCCTTTTTTCACATCTGGATATCATATGTGCAAAATGATTATCTGATGAAAAGCTGGAAGAATTCACATTTTTTCTAATTAAAAGAGCTTTTGATATGAATTTTTAAAACTTTGTTAATTTCCCCCTTGTCATCCTTTTTCTATTTTCTCGTTAAGTAAATTGAGAGCAAAATAAACTTATAGAAAAAGATGAAAGTAATAGCCAAAATCCAACCACTCAATTGTCAGTGAATAGATTTGTTATTTTAAATAATTTTATAATTAATTTTAATTATATTTAAATATGCTTATGTCAAGTAGCAAAACTTTATCATTTTTTCCTTTCATCAATTTTTATGCCAAGAATATGCTTACTTTTTATTAATTTATATAAATATAATTATTATTTGCTTATCTTTATTTTGCATCAATACAAAAGAATCATCTTGATTTAGAAGACTGATTAAAAATATAACTGTTGTTTAATATTTTCCTCTGTCAAGGTTCTTTTAAAGTTTTATCTTAATAGGCCAGATAAATTTAATGTTTCATTCTCCCTTAAAGCTGCTACTGTAAATGAACATATTTTGGTTGCTATGGAAATTTTTAATTATGAATGTATTCTCTCTTGCTGAAATAAATTTTTTTTAATTAATTAATTAATTTATTTATTTTTGGCTGCATTGGGTCTTCGTTGCTGCATGTGGGCTTTCTCTAGTTGTGGTGAGCAGGGGTTACTCTTCATTGCAGTGTGCGGGCTTCTCATTGCGGTGCCTTCTCTTTGTTTCAGAGCATGGGCTCTAGGTGCGTGGGCTTCAGTAGTTGTGACATGCGGGCTCAGTAGTTGTGGCTCATGGGCTCTAGAGTGCAGGCTCAGTAGTTGTGGCGCACAGTCTTATCTGCTCTGAGGCACGTGGGATCCTCCCGGACCAGGGATTGAACCTGTGTACCCCGCATTGGCAGGCAGATTCTCAACCACTGCGCCACCAGGGAAGCCCTGAAATAAATTCTAAATTTGAAAAGTAAAGCTATGATTAATTCATATTTTATTGACATTATTTTCCATTTTTACAAAGTTTTAGTTAAAATCTTGCAAAATTAGAATATTACCCACTCAAACCTCTCATTTTGAAAACATAATAAAAAGAAAAATGATAACTATTTCTCAAGCATAATTTTATATAATACAAGAGAGAAAGTGTGGTTATTTGTCTACATAATTTTTATTCACTTAATTCATGAAACTCCTATCTGCTGTATTACAGTGCATTGCAATAGTTACATTGCATTGCAATTTTCAGTTAAATCATTTCAATGGAAGAAAGCATTTATGGACTGTAAAGTATTAAACTTACAAAAGCAATTTTTTTCCCAGTGCTTTCAATAATAAAGATACTTTTATAGTCTTAGTGTATATCATCATGGTAAGAAAAAATAACTAATTGGTTTATCGGAACCAACTGAAAAAAAATGATTTCCTTATTTGTTCTTCAAGCCGCACTGTTCTGAGTTTCTTGATCTCAATAGTACAATTTTGCTTGCAGCACAGTTTGTAACCATGAAGAGTATATTTAAAATAAACAACAACAGGAATAAGCTATTCAATTTTAAAAATAGAATCCTCTACTGAATAAAACTTTCCTACATTTTAAGATATTGGATGATAACCTGAGCACTGTTGACAGCTAACTGTGGGATCTTAGGCAAGTCCGTTCTTAATTTTGAGTCTCAATTTACTAATCGGAAAACAAAAGAATGGCATACATATCCTTTACGGAAGGACAAACAATATGCACAGATGTAAGATTAAGAGCCCAAACCTTTAGGCAGGCAGAGTTGAGTGAAACCTAACTTTCAGAAATGATATGTGAAATGATATGATTTTGGACAAATTACTTCACCCCTATAAACTGTAGCTGTACTTGTAAAATGAGGATTACCATATTTGCCAGACAAGGAACCATAAACAGAACTATCATGTTGGGAATATACCAGAGGAGGTGTGTAGCAGGAAACAAAGCAAGATGTGTGACAGGGAGGATTGTGGCATGAGGGAGATGCTGACTCAGACCAAAGCAGAAGCAGGAGAGTTGGTGAGACGTGGTTAGATTCAGGATGTATTTTGAAGGAGAAGCTAAGAGAACTTGCTGATTAATTGCATATCAAAGGAGAGGAAAAAAGGAGACTAACTCTCTCTTAGATTTTTGACCTGGATATTTAAGTGAATTATATATGATTAAGTGAGAGGGAATCTAAGAAAGCACAGCTGGGAGCAAAGGGGTGCTTGGTGAAATATTCAGAGGTCAGTGTTGACTACCTTAATTTGAGATACCTCTTCTCTAGCAAAGAAAAATTTTCCACTGGGTTAAATACTAAGGAAATAAGACAGTTTCAGAAAGTAAATTTAGTAATATTGAGAGCCACTGTTGATCCAAACAAAAGTAGTTTCTACGTAGTAGTAGAAACAAAAATTTGATTAGGGTAGAAGGATAAGATGTGAAGACAGAGAAAAATGTGAAGAGTTTTCCTAAAAGAGAGGCAGTGATATGGAAAGAAGAGCTGAATAGGGAGATAGGGAAAGGGTCATATAATATATTTAAATTGGGGTATATTATGGCATATTTTACGCTGATGAAGTGACTCAGTACAGAGAGTGCAACTGATAAATGTAGTGAGGGATGCAGAGACGATTTCAGAAGCGAAAACCTTGAGAAGGTGAAATGGTGTTGATTTTATATCTATGTATTAAGATTAGCCTTAGAAGGAGCAGCAGTAGTTTGACCACAATTACAAGAGTGAAAGCAGCATATTTTGTTACAGCTCCAGTGGGCTCATCTCTCTCTCTCTCTCTCTCTCTCTCTCTCTCTCTCACACACACACACACACACACACACACACACACACACACAGATCTTCTTTATTTTGAATCACGAAAAAAAAGCCTAAATGTGAATACTGTCATGTAAACTGGGTCATAGGGTAAAAAAGAATAGAAGTTGTAACAATCTAAATATGCCATGGGGAATAGAGCAGAGATTGTGAAATAAAGGAATCCCATAAGTGTTAGTATTGATATATTTGGAAAATAACTTCCAAAATATTAAAATAATAGCTCCTCATTTATTCAATGTTATAAGACTCTGGATTCTTTCTACTGTAGTTGACAGAACCCAGCTCAGACTAAAGCAAAGGAGAATTTATTTGCTCAGGGAACAGAAAAGTTCAGAGATATCTGCTAACTTCCGAAACAGACCAGAGTTCAAACATGTCATTGAATATCTGTATCTCTCTAGAATCAATCAGTGATTTACTCTGGTCACATTTATTCTCAAACAGATTTCTACCTTATGCTGGAATGTGGCTAATGGCAGCTCCACACTTACATTCTTCCAGCTCAAAAGTTTCTCTGGGAAATATGGCTACCCCTTCCTAATAACTCAAAAACATTCCCAAGACTGAGTCCTAGTAGGCCATCTGGGGTCACCATTTATCACTTCTGCAAAGTATAGTAGGATGCCCCAGAACTGAATGATAGCATCATCTCCACCAAATTCTCATGGACTGAGAGTGAAGTGGTAATTCCAAGGCAATGGATCTTGGTGATTGATTGAAAAAGGCCCAAATATTAACAAAAATCAAGCGTGATTTCAAGTTCCTTAGTTTGGAAAACTGAGTACACGATAAAAGAGTGAAAATGGCTAAATGTGAAAACAGAAACAGCAGCAATTTTAAGGCAAGAATAGGATAACATCCAGTTTTGAACAATTTACTTTCAGGTGGCATTGGGATAATTACTTGGAATAGTTTAAGAAGAAATACATGTTCATAGATTATGTAAAAAGCTTAGCAAATGAAGAAATTTCTGCTTATATAGTACATTTAATTGTATATATTATTTTGAGTTTTATATAAATAGTATGTTTATAAAAAATCTGCTATCAGAATCCTTGTGTAGAGTACAACAGATGTTTCAGCGTATAACTGGCTGCAGAGAGCAAGTATGATACAGTGTTTTTTATTTTTTGAGTTTAAATAAATTTAAAAAATAATGATGCTTTAATAAAGATTGAAATAATGATAAAAATCATTATTTTACTAGGGAGCTAAGATTTTCAATAACAAAACAGGTCTGATATGTAAACCATGTATAAACTTAAGAATCTGATTTTAGGTTGATACAAGCTTAATAAAACATGGCTGCTGTTTCTCCTCTGTCCCCCAAATGACTTTCCCTTCCCCTTGGACAAGCAAAGAAGCCCGAGTTCCAGGAAAAAAAAAAGCTATGGATACAAAATTTTAAAAAAATTGGCCCGTAAGTAAAGGTAGCAAAAGTGTCCATATTCACTCACGCCTCATAGAGTTCCTTTCACATGACTAAATGGCCATGTATTTTTATATTCTCTGTAAACAGGACATAAAATAGCATAATGGTTCAATGAGTTCCATATCTGAAACTGTGGTCCAGTTTAGTCATTTGGGTTCTTTGACTGCAAGCAACAGAGGCTGATTTAGACTAAGCTAAACAAAATATATACGTGTATTGGAAGTTACAGTTTAGTCATAAAATCGAAGAGATTATGGACTGAATTATTTCCCCGTAAATACATAAATTGAAGTCCCAATTCCCCAGTACCTCGGAATATGAACTGTATTTGGAGATATTCAATACAGTCCCTAAAGACATAATTAAAGTGAGATCTTATAGGTAGACCCTAATTCAATATGACTGACGTCTTTATAAGAGGAGATTGGACACGGGCATGCACAAAGGAAAGACCATGTGAAGACAGAAGGCCATCCACAAGCCTAAAAAGAAACCAACCCTTGATCTTGGACTTCTAACCTCCAGAACTATGAGAAAATAAGTTTATATTGTTTAAGCTTCCCAATCTGTGGTACTTTGTTATGGAAGCCCTAACAAATATGTTACTGAACAACCAAGTCTCAGAAAGAATGCAAATAAGGTGATCTCTAGGAATTGTAAAATCTAGTGAATAGTTACTTCAGTATCACAGCCCGTGTACTAAGTAAGTGTAAACTCTGTCTGTCTTTACACAGATTCAATCAAAGTACAAAATTCCAGAAGAAAGAATCTGATTGGCTAAGGCTAACATTCCTACCTCTTGGCCAGGACAAAAAATTATCTTGTTTTACAGCTATACCAAAACTGCATAAAACAAGAAAGGGATAGCACCTAAATAATAAATACTTCCTACAACAACTATTAACATCTTTCATAACGTCACACTCTCAACAAAGGAAGATCAAGTATAGAATCCTAAAGACTACAGAGTAGGAAAAAGACCAGAATATTCTAAGACCAGACAGAAACTCTGCATGTCTGGAGAGGGATGCGCAGGCGTAGTATTAGGCTATAAGATCAGAGAGGAAGGGAGAGAGTGGCCGTATCTTTTAGAGCTGGTTTCATAGGTCATAGAAAGAAGTTTACATTTAATTTTCAGTGCAATGTGAAACCACTGCAGTTTTATTTAGACCCCAGATAGCCAAATAAGACTCAATCTTGGAAAATTGTTTGAGCTATTATGAAGGGGTAGTCATATGTCCTAGAGAAGCTAATGAGCTGGAAGAATGCAAGTGTGGAGCTGCCATTATCCATCTTCCATCACTCACAACAATGTGAATATACTAAAAACTCCTGAATTGTATAACTTTGAGGGTGAATTTTATAGAATGTAAATTAAGTTATATATCATTAAGGCCGTTACTGGAAAAAATGGCGATTTAACAGTAAATCAAAATTGAAAATGAACTGATCAGAAAAATTTAAATCTCTTACCACTGACCCAGTCTTTAATGAACGTCTTTGATGTGGGTGGCTTTCAAAGGACAAACATCTACAAAATGACTTTCTTTTATTCCTTTGCAGCCAACTGAGTTAGAATATCTCTATTAAACAAACAAGTTCTGTTTCTTGGACACATTTACATCCTTCTGTGAACATGGGTGAAGGTGGGAAAGACGTAAAAAGTCTATATTGCTCCATTTCTCCATCTGATATAATAACCATAGAAATTTGGATTTTTTAGGTGTAGCATGATGTGCTAAGGAATCTACTCATTAGTTATTTAAAATACTAAGGAATGGGAAAAGATTTCTCAGTACAAAGAATTAAAGTTGCAAAATTTCTCAATATTTTTCTTTACACTTCCTTCCCCTTTTGCATGTGGGTGCTTCTGGTGTTCAGTTCTGTACTACTCAACAGGTAAATTAAACATCTGAACAGATTCCAGCAAAACAAGAGCACCAAAGTAGTAAAATTATTGAAATAATTTCATACAGGATTTTTTTAAGAAACCACCAAAGCTGTCATAAATCAAAAAATAATAAAATGTTTATTCGACTTCCTTACTCTTATTTTATTTGGGAGTTATGTAATTTGAAATCCATATACAGAAACATGATCTTAGTTCAATAATGCTTTAAGGGCGTTCCTGAGTGTGTTTCATTAGAAGAGAAGTAGAGGAATTGGCAAATGATTGAAATTTATGGAATCTCCTTGCACATCTGTTTTTTTCAGTCTTTGAAGGTACCATGTGTTCCATAAAATCTCCTGAATCTTTACTGACTAAATATTTCCTGTGGAATCATAGTACAGAGAGAGGATGATCCTTATTAGCTGGCTCAGAGATGAAGACTTAGAATAGGCGTTAGAAAACATGGGGGCTCAAGCTGATCAAGAATAAGTCAAAAGATTAATGAATGCACAGAGAATTATGGTAATTTTGGAGACTATGGATTTAGTGTGCTTCTAATCATGATGGTTTAATTTTTTTTTCTCCAATAGGAGACAGCAATCTGATAAGATGTTTGGTGTTCAGAGCAGAGTTTTGTTTGTTTTTGTTTTTTCTTTTTTTTCCTGGCATATATGTTAGTAAGATAAGTGTGCTATAAAATGGGGGCTACTGGGGAGAAAATAGTTGAGACAATCAAGCTTGTGGTTCTAGTAGGTTTAGGGAAAAGATATCAAGAAGAGACATATAGACTGATGAACTATCAAAAGACTGGAAATCTCCATGAGAACACAGAGCAGAAACGTTGCAAACAAGATGATGACAACCTTGGATTGATGGGTCTGGTGTTCAGAGTAAATACTGTTAGGTGTTTCTGAGGTGGGGTTTTTCCAGGCCCTGAAGTTCCCAGGATGTGTCCCTGGGAATACGTGGCTGTAGTGGACTCAGTGAGAACACTGCTGACATAAAACAGATCCACGAGGAGTTACATGAACAGTAAAATATCTCATAATTATGGTAGAGGTTTTGGTGGAGGTGAAAGCTGTACATCATGTTTCTAAAGGAATAAGGCCAAGTGACTCAAAGGAGAGTAGATGACTTTAGGTTTCCTGTCATTTCTCTATGCAACTAAGATTTGACTTTTTCTACATGATTTCCTCTCTGTGTCTCCTGTTTGCTGACTGTAGATCCTGGTACATTTCAGCCTCCATAATCCTGTGAGCCAATTCCTTATAATAAATAGCTTCATACCTTATTGGCTCTATTTCTCTAGACAACTCTAACACATGGAAGTAACAAAATTTGGGTAGGTCTTTTTGCCCCCAATATAGATCTCTGTCCTACTCCATACCTTTCTATCTTCATGAAAGTTCTAAGAACATCCTTATTTCTTTCGTTGAATTTCTGACCTATCTCTCAGTGGGTATTAACCAAAACCGTAATTTAATAAGAATGCTTGAGGTTTGATTTTTTTTTCCAGCTTTAATGTAGCACTGCCTGTAGGTTTCTGGGAAGTTTCTCAGAGTACACAGCAGCCTGATTCATCTACACACTTACCTAAAAAGAAGAATTCACACTAAATAAAATAAGCACTTCTCCAGCAATGTAACAGTGTAACACCCATTGAGATGTCCTTATAAATAACCCCAAGTGAAGAACATTAGAAAGAGGTACACATTTATATCCACGTCTCTATTATAAAAAAAATATGAAATATGGATAAAGTATCGAGTATCCTTAATAATATCTATGTATACTTATATTCTGTTTACACATTGGCACTTATTAGTAGGCCTGAATAACATTATTTGCAATGATGAAAACATTTTTATAGCACATTAAATATATTTTAAATTACATAATCAAATTAAACACTATTGTTATGCTATTTCCCTAATATAAGCAATAAATAAAAGATTTAAACAAAATATATCAAAATATAGGGCAAGATGAGTGCCTTTTAAAAGCTGTTTCTTATGGATAAAGAAGAGGTGGCACATATATACAATGGAATATTACTCAGCCATAAAAAGAAATAAAATTGAGTTATTTGTAGTGACGTAGATGGACCTGGAGTCTGTCATACAGAGTGAAGTAACTCAGAAAGAGAAAAACAAATACAGTATGCTAACACATATATGGAATCTAAAAAAAAAAAATGGTTCTGATGAACCTAGGGGCAGGACAGGAATAAAGACGCAGACGTAGAGAATGGACTTGAGGACATGGGGAGGAGGAAGGGTAAGATGGGACGAAGTGAGAGAGTGGCATGGACATATATACACTACCAAATGTAAAATAGATAGCTAGTGGGAAGCAGCTGCATAGCACAGGGAGATCAGCTTGGTGCTTTGTGACCACCTAGAGGGGTGGGATAGGGAGAGTGGGAGGGAGACGTAAGAGGGAGCGGGTACGGGGATATATGTATACGTATAGCTGATTCACTTTGTTATACAGCAGAAACTAACACACCATTGTAAAGCAATTACACTCCAATAAAGATGTTAAAAAAACAATGTTGGGCAAAAGTGAACACAATATACAGAACATTAAACAAAACAAAAAAAAGTTGTTTCTTAGTCTTGTGCATCAGAAACAGAAATAAAACAGAAATGACAAAAGTTAGCTTAATGATTATTTTACATTTACTAGAACAACATCTTCAGAATGATTATAGAGTTTCTGATCCAGGTCACACGATATAGACATGAACTGTCTGTTACTGGGTTTCACATCTAGAATAATATTTTTTTATTAGTGACTAAAATGAAGCCACTACCCTGAGCAACAAGGTACTGTGGGCTAAAGTGAGATCATCTTTTATCTTTCACAAAGTCTTAAGGGACTTGTGTTTATAAAACCTTCAAATATAACTGACTGATGTGATCTGTGAAATACAAGTAGTTTTTAATGGGTTGGTTGGGACACTTTGGGAATTGCTTTTTTTTTTTTTTTTTTTTTGCCATATTCATTTTCCTTCATTTGACAGTGCTTTCTGGCATTCAGATTCTGCCACCCAGCACATTGTGGGTGTTGAAGGTACACAATTACGTTTTTCTCAATGATTTTCTTGGCATAAAGAGCCAATATGGAGCCCAATAAATATCCCTCAGATGTGCAAATACATGAAGAGCACCCCAGGAGAGAAGTATAACTGAATAACAACCTTGAATTGCTCATGACACCATGGTTTTTATCTGGTCACATATATCTCCCTGAATATGCATTATTTGAATATTCTTCAAGCTTGATCCAACAGCAGAGGCTGCAGAAATGGATGCAAAAAATCCTTTATTCAATTTGCAGTTTTTCACTCTACTCTATTCTCATATGAATTACCACCTGAATTTTTTCTATCCGTTATAAAATGACAGCTATTAAAAACGTCATGTGTTCATGGACTATAGGCATGTGTATATCCACATGCACACAAATGTGTGTGTGTGTGTGTGTGTGTGTGTGTGTGTGTGTGTGTATTATTGGGAAGAACGGAAACAATAAAATGAAGTTTATTCATTCACATGCTCACTCAAGCAATATGTATTAAATACACTTTATGTGTCAAACACTGTACTAAGTACTCTGGAAGTAACTCTTCGAACATCAGCTTACATTCTAAGCGGGAGGAGGGATACTGTTAAACAAAGAATTACATAAAATATTTAACTATTATTATGATAAGTGCACAATAGACTACTATGTTCTGTGAGAATATCTAACTGAACAATCAAAACTATTTATTTGGAGTAGGAAATTGGAAATAGGTAAATTTAACTGTGAAATTGACATTTAAGTTGCAACTTGGAGTATGAGATGCAAGGTCAAGAGGATGATATCCATCATAATAGATCTATTCCTTGGATTATAAATTCAGAAATCTCTGAGGGATATGCCTCAGTGGAAAAGACTAGATAATGAATGAAAGCTGGGCATCAAGTCTGTGAATAATTACCAATACCCCTTACCACCGTTACAGATGAAATATCATTTTGCAGCTGAAGACTGAGGCCAAAAAATGTTTTTGAGAAGAAAACTAGTTTATTGCTTCTATTTCTCTGTTCCAGGTCCTATTTTCTTCATAAATCCTTTTCTCATTTTGACCCCCAAGAGGGTCCTGAAAAAGGATTATGAAATAGTGAAAGAAGCAGTATTTGAACAAAAGGCAAATAATAGACAGGAAAACAAAATATTACACATTTGTTGCAGACATAAATCTCTGTTGACAAATTCTGGCTTGCAAAATACGAAAACTCTTCCTTCCTGATGCTATAGAAATAGGGTCTAATTTAGTGCCAAGACATGGACTGGGGACAGGGCATCTGTTCTCAAGCACAGAGTTGACAGTGACATTTCATTGCCCCTGCCTGTATGGTCCTGTGAGATCTAGTGGTTCTCCATAGCTTCTGAGCTATTCCTGGGGGACAGACATCTGCTTGTAGTCCCATTTGCATAATCTACCAGAACATCATTTCTATCTTGGTGCCTTGCCTCCCAGGTGGTAGAGCTGGAAAGCATGGCACAGCTCCCTTGCTCTTTCCCAACCTACACATATTTCCATGTTGTTCTATTCCCCTAGCCTGTAGGAATTTACTTGTAGTCTGAGTGAAATCTTTCTTTTTACATGTTTCTTCAAACCACTTTGTTTAAGCCTACCACTAGACCTTTTGGAAACAAAAGCTAAAAACTAAAGTGTATTCATTGCTTTCTGCCCTGTAGCAAGGGAAGATAGAATTTGCTGCCTGATTTACTGGGGAAAATATAGAGGTAAAATGAAGAGGAAGAAATAAAACATAAAGATATCAAAATATTTCCCAAAGATTTCAAAATATGAATGTGTGGTCTGGAAGAAATGATTAAAAATGAAACAAAAATAGATAATCCATTGATAAGTGAAATAAAATTGAGCCTTCAAGTGCAGTCTCCAAATCCAGTCTGCCAAGCCTTTTTATTTGATCTCTGGAATCACATGTAAGGTCTAATACATACTAGATCTAAATGTTTGTCAAAATTTTCCCAAAAATGTGAAGTGTATATGTTTTCATAATAGATTTTTTCAAAATACTCTTTTGTGGTATTTCTGAAATTACATATATGGCCTAATTCCCTATTATGCTATACCTACAGATCTTCTCAAGAAAAGATAGCTTACCACTTAGAAATATAGGATACAAAAGTCCATGTATATGGAAACGTTTGTACAAGAGTTTACAAACTGGCAGGCCGCCAATTTATCTGCATTGAGTCACGGGCTGCCTTCCCTAGACGGCAGATTCTGAATCAGAGGTTAGCATGTAGGCATTTTATTAGGAAGTGCTATTGGGATTACCAGCTGTGGAATGGGAGGGACTGGACTAGAGAATTTGCAGTCTTAACAATGGCCCCAGCCAACCCCGCGGGAGCTCTGAAGCTAAAATGGCCTTCTATATTTGTCTTAAGTTCTGGGGAGGGGGCTAGATATTTGTATCCACGTTATTGAATGTTGGCTGCTCCAATAAATATTTGTGCTTAGCTACAAGCCTCTTCAGCTGATGAAATCTGGAAAAGGATTCACAGCACTTCCAGCAGGTAGACAAATAAGTGCTTCGGTCTTAAAAGGAGATTTGCAGCAAGAGGCATACCATAACATCCATTACACATAGTATTTAAGGAAGAAGATGAAAAACAATGGTGTGCATATAAGCAAATAAGTCAATGGAACAGAACTGAGAGCTCAGATATATCCCCAAGCAAAAGTGGAAAATTGTTATACAATAGAGGGGATATTACAAATCAGTGAAGAAAACAGAAACTATTTTATGCTTGGTACTGGAATAATTGCATTACAATTACAACAAAAAATAGATCCTTAATACTACCCATTCACAAAAATATATTCCAGATAATAAAGGATTTTAATGGAAATATACTTCAAAGCTATAAGAAAATATACTAGATGTTTTTATTTATAGGAGGAAATAATTTATTAGATAAAACCCAAGATCATATGCTATTAAGAAAAAACAAAATAAAGTTGACAACATTAAAATGTAAAAATGTGTGTGACAAAATATGCTGGAAACAAAGTAATTGACTAGGAGAATGCAATGGTTGAATATGTAACAGCAAAATATTTTTAATTTATATAAATTAACATGAAATTTTAAAATAATTTTACTAATTTATAAATTAATATGAAAGATGAACAACTAAGTAATAAAATGGATAAGAATGGTAAATAGGTGATTCCACTAGGAAGAAATACAAAAAGGCCATAAAATATTTTTAAAAATCTTAATAGTAAAGATATGCAAATTAAAACAACAATGAGATATGTCAAATGTATCAGATTAGAAAAAAAAAGGCTGACAATATTGACAATATCAAGATTGGTGCAAAGGAGACAAGAATTTTCATGTATTAGGGCTGATGAACTGATGTATTGGTAAAACAACTTTGGAAAACAATTTTGCAATGTCTAATAGAGGTGAAAATGCACAAGCATAAAATCCTTCAAGGGTATTTTATACATGTATAATAAGGGACATGTAAAAGGATATGCATTATAGCATTATTTGTAATCTAAAACATTAGAAACAACCCAACTCAAACGTTTGTAGAGTGGCGAATATAAAATTGAATTGTGATACAGCAAGTCTAGAAAGTGATATTTAGTGAAAGAAGCAAATGACAGGTTGATATAGTATAATAACATTTTTGTAAATTAAAAACATAAACTTATCTAATGCACAAACACACATGTGGTAAAAATACAAAAGCATGTACTCTGAAGGTATATAACATATTAAGATATTATTTGACTTTCTCAAGCGAGTAGAAAAGAATCTGGAAAGACACAAACAGAACTACAGCTTGATTTGGAATTTTCTATGTCCAAAACATTTTAGCTAAAGAGAAAAACATGTTTATGTTTATAATCTCCTGCTAGGTGGCAGAATGCATGGGGACTACTCTCTACACATTTCTATATTTGAAAAACTCTTCAAAATAAAATAACTATTGTCAATTTGTCAGTTCTTCCTCACTTAATCTATAGATTCAATGCAATATCAATAAAAATCCCACCAAGTTATTTTATGAACATTGACAAACTGAAATTGGGAAGCTAGACTTCATTTGAGTTAAAAACTTCTGCTCTGCAGAAGACAATGTCAAGAGAATGAGACGATAAGCCACAGACTGGGAGAAAATATTTGCAAAAGATATATCTGATAAAAGAAAAACTGTTACCCAAAATATACAAGGACCTTTAAGAACTCAAAAATAAGAAAACAAACAACCTAAGTGAGCCAAAGACCTTAACAGACACCTCATCAAAGAAGATATACAGATGAAAAATAAGCATATGAAAATATGTTCCATATCATATGTCATCAGGAAAATCAAATTAAGACAACAATGTGTTACCACTGCATTGTATTAGAATGGCCCAGATCCAGAACGCTGACAACACCAAATGCTGGTGAGGATGTGTAGCAACAGAAACTCTCATTTATTGCTGGTGGGAATTCAAAATGGTACAGCCACTTTGGAAAACAGTTTGGTGGTTTCTTAGAAAACTAAACCTACTCTTACCATACGATCCCATTATTGTGCTCCTTGGTATTTACCCAAAGGAGCTGAAAACTTACATCGCGCAAAAACCTGTGCATGGGTATTTACAACAACTTTACTCATAATTGCCAAAACTTGGAAGCAACCAAGATGTCCTTCAGTATTGAATGCATAAATATATTGTGGTACATCCAAACAATAGAATATTAGTCAATGTTAAAAGGAAATGAGCTACCACGCCATGAAAAGATGAGGAGAAAACTTACATGAATTTTGCTAAGTGAAAGAAGCCAATCTGAAAAGCTATACACTATATGATTCCAACTATACGACATTCTGGAAAAGGTAAAACTATGTAGAGAGTAAAAAGATCAGTAATTTTCAGGGGCTCAGCTGGGGGAGGGCTGAATAGGTGGAGCACAGAGGATTTTTAGGGCAATGAAAATACTGTGTGTGATACTCTAGTAGTGGATACATGTCATTCTACATTTTCCAAACCCAGAGAATGTACGAAACCAAGAGGGAACCCCGATGTAAACTGTGGACTTTGGGTGACAGTGATGTGTCCATGTAGGTTCACCAATTGTAACAAATGGGCCCCTCTGGTGGGAGAAGTTGATAATGGAGAAGGCTGTGCACGTGTATGAGTAGGGGATGTGTGGGAAATCTCTGCACATTCCTCTTAATTTTGCTGTGAACTTAAAATTTCTCTTAAAAAATAAAAAAAGTGTAATATTTTTACCATATAAATAAAACACTGTCTCCTTCTTACCTTAAATATAAGAAGCCATCCAGCAACCCCACTCCTAGGTATATATCCAGACAAAAGTACAATTCGAAAAGATGCACGCACCCCTATGTTCAAAGCAGCACTATTCACAATAGCCAGGACATGGAAACAACCTAAATGTACACAGACAGATGAATGGATAAAGAAGATGTGGTGTGTGTGTGTGTATACACACACACACACACACACACAATGCAATACTACTCAGCCATAAAAAAGAATGAAATAATGACATTTGCAGCAACATGAATGGACCTAGAGATTATCATATGAAGTGAAGTAAGTCAGAAAGAGAAAGACAAATACCATATCACTTATATGTGGAATCTAAAATACGACACAAGTGAACCAATCTACTAAACAGAAACAGACTCACTGTCATAGAAAACAGAATTGTCATTGCCAAGGGGGAGGGGAGATGGAGGAGGGATAGACTGGGAGTTTGGGATTAGCAGATGCAAACTATTATATATAGCATGGATAAACAATAAGGTCTTACTGTGTAGAACAAGGAACTATATTCAATATCCTATGATAAACCATAATGGACAAGATTATGAAAAAGAATATATGTATGTATAACTGAATCGTTTTGCTGTACAGCAGAAATTAACACATTGTAAATCAACTATACTGCAATAAAATTTAAAAAATAAGAAGATATGTGGCATTTTGCTAATATAGTTTCAAAGTATAAATTGGCTGGAGCTTCACAGTAACTGCCTCTTTTCTATAAAATGTATTATCTCCAGTTTAGTGTCTGATTTCTGGTTTTGCTAGAATTGTCTGCTTCCAACTCTCCTCTCATAATTAATGCCTTCTCTATTCTGTATTATTCCATTTTATCTTGGGTTTTAGCTCAGATACTACTCCAGATGAAGTAATCAATAGATAATGTGAATAAAACTGATCCAAACGACTAAGTGAAAGTCATCAATAACTGTTTCATTGACTGATATTTATTTATATCCTATCTTCTTCCCTGAACGTTTTGAGGAGCATCACAGGAAAAGAAAAATGCAAAGTATAGAATAGGAATAGAAAAACAGGGACAGGAGTAAGAGAAGACGAGCACAAACAAATATAATTCAGTTTTGACTTTGAGTTTCCAGGCAGCAAGGTCAAAAGGAGAAACATGCTCAGTTGTACAGTCTGTGAAAAGAGGAATATGTCAATTTCTTATCAAGGCAAATATTTTCCTGTCACTTAGTTTTACAAGATATTTCCCAGATGGGACTTATAATAGATACTAATTGATGTAATGGGTATAATTTATTTTGATTTCTTTCCTGTAGGAAACTTAAAAAAAATCTCAGTTTGTAACTTAGAAATGCAACCCAGGAAGAGTAATTCTGGTAGGAGCTAAACTAGGGTGGTTCAACTATTTAGGCCTTTGATGGCCTGAGTGCTTTAACTGACCATCAGGTCTTTTTCTATTAGCCATTGGAGAGTGGCTGGATTAACCATATCAGATGGCCATGGAATTCAGGCAGAATATCTTAAAATATTAAGAAAGATATTAAGAAACATACTGAGAAAGTATTTCTCAAACTTTTCACAAGCTTCTCACCAGGCTTCTGCACTTAATTTGTGCAGACTGTGCCTGGCCCAGCAGCTGAGTGTGCCAGTGGCAACAGAAACAGAGCCAGCACTCCTCTCCCTATGCCCTCAGCTCAGAGTAAAGGGTACCTTGTTGTAATTAATCTACCTACAGGGGGTTCCTTGCCTGTGAGAGACCGCTTAGAAAGCAATTTAACTATCACTTATCTTCCTTGGCCACCTACCTTATAAAGGATGACAAAACTAGACAAGAATATCCCTTGCTATTGGAATTAGTTCATTCCTAGATTTCTACAGTAAGTATCAAAGGATTTTTATAGGATTCATCTGAACATTTATCTGTATAAATTCATTTCCTAATTCAGGAAGCAAGGAATCTCTTACAACATTCTCAGCTTCTTCTGTAGCTATAAGTGGCCCTTTGATCCGGTCCTTTATTTCTTCTGTTGAATGGAAGTATGATAACAAACCCAGGTAGCCATATTGCAACCATGAAGGAAGACTACATGAAATTCTGCTGTGTCAGCACTGCCATTACTTAGCTGCCAAAGCCAGGGGCTGCCTACCTCCATCCTTTTCCTACTGTAAGAAAAAAAATAAGCCATTTTCTTTATACCACTGCAAGTCAGGTTTTCTGTTTTTACATCTATTGCATTCCTTACTGATACAGTGCCATAATAACAAAGCACACAGCAACAACAACGATAAATTCACATAAAGTCCACAGAGCTACATAGCTCTTTTAATTCTGACATATCAGATACTGTACTCCTAGCATGTTCTCTCCAAAACCTGTTAAAAGTACTTTTAAATAATCCATTTGTTCCTTTGATGGTCAGAGTTTGTTAGAGAGCTTTCACCAGTTGGGTTTTTTGTTTTTCTGGGGCAATATCATCAGTCACTGATGAGTCATTAGCTCAAAATTTTGCATCAAACACCTCTTAGCTTCTTCTCTGAATAGTCCCCCACCCCATCACTTATTTTTTCCTCTCTGAGATTAGATCATTCATATATAAATGGCAATCCTCCCACATTTTATTTTAAAAAGAAACATTAACTTCACTTTCAGATTTTTCATCATTAGTGTATAGGAATGCAAGAGATTTCTGTGCATTAAGTTTGTATCCTGCTACTTTACCAAATTCATTGATTAACTCCAGCAGTTTTCTGGTAGCATGTTTAGGATTCTCTATGTATAGTATCATGTCATCTGCAAACAGTGACAGCTTTACTTCTTTTTTTCTGATTTGGATTCCTATACACTAACGATGAAAAATCTCAAACTGAAATTAAGAAACACTCCCATTTACCATTGCAACACAAAGAATAAAATATCTAGGAATAAACCTACCTAAGGAGACAAAAGGCCTGTATGCAGAAAATTATAAGACACTGATGAAAGAAATTAAAGATGATACAAAGAGATGGAGAGATACACCATGTTCTTGGATTGGAAGAATCAACATTGTGAAAATGACTCTACTACCCAAAGCAATCTACAGATTCAATGCAATCCCTATCAAACTACCACTGGCATTTTTCACAGAACTAGAACAAAAATTCTCACAATTTGTATGGAAACACAAAAGACATAGCCAAAGCAATCTTGAGGACGAAAAATGGAGCTGGAGGAATCAGGCTCCCTGACTTCAGGCTATGCTACAAAGTTACAGTAATCAAGACAGTGTGGTACTGGCACAAAAACAGAAATACAGATCAATGGAACAAGATAGAAAGCCCAGAGATAAACCCACACACACATGGTCACCTTATCTTTGATAAAGGAGGCAAGAATATACAGTGGAGAAAGGACAGCCTCTTCAATAAGTGGTTCTGGGAAAACTGGACAGTTCCATGTAAAAGAATGAAATTAGAACACTCCCTAACACCATACACAAAGATAAACTCAAAACGGATTAAAGACCTAAATGTAAGGCCAGACACTATTAAACTCTTAGAGGAAAACTTAGGTAGAACACTCCATGACACTCCATGAACTCCATGAACACTCCATGACACAAATCACAGCAAGATCCAAATGGGACCTAATGAAACTTCAAAGTTTTGTACAGCAAAGGAAACCATAAACAAGACAAAAAGACAACCCTCAGAATGGGAGAAAATATTTGCAAATGAAGCAACTGACAAAGGATTAATCTCCAAACTTTATAAGCAGCTCATACAGTTCAATAACAAAAAACAAACAACCCAATCCAAAAATGGGCAGAAGACCTAAATAGACATTTCTCCAAAGAACATATACAGATTGCCAACAAACACATGAAAAAATGCTCAACATCATTAATCATTAGAGAAATGCAAATCAAAACTACAACGAGATATCATCTCACACCAGTCAGAATGGCCGTCAACAAAAAATCTACAAACAATAAATGCTGGAGAGCGTATGGAGAAAAGGGAACCCTCTTGCACTGTTGGTGGGAATGTAAATTGATACAGCCACTATGGAGAACAGTATGGAGGTTCCTTTAAAAACTACAAATAGAACTACCATATGACCCAGCAATCCCACTACTGGGCATATACCCTGAGAAAACCATAATTCAAAAAGAGTCATGTACCACAATGTTCATTGCAGCTCTAGTTACAATAGCCAGGACATGGAAGCAACCTAAGTGTCCATCGACAGATGAATGGATAAAGAAGATGTAGCACACATCTACAATGGAATATTACTCAGCTATAAAAAGAAACGAAATTGAGTTATTTGTAGTGAGGTGGATGGACCTAGAGTCTGTCATACAGAGTGAAGTAAGTCAGAAAGAGAAAAACAAATAACATATGCTAACACATATATATGGAATGTAAGAAAAAAAAATGGTCATGAAGAACCTAGGGGCAAGATGGGAATAAAGACACAGACCTACTAGAGAATGGACTTGAGGATATGGGGAGGGGGAAGTGTAAGCTGTGACAAAGTGAGAGAGTGGCATGGACATATATACACTACCAAATGTGAATTAGATAGCTAGTGGGAAGCAGCCACATAGCACAGGGAGATCAGCTCGGTGCTTTGTGACCACCTAGAGGGGTGGGATAGGGAGGGTGGGAGGGAGGGAGATGCAAGTGGAAGAGATATGGGGATATATGTATATGTATAACTGATTCACTTTGTTATAAAGCAGAAACTAACACACCGTTGTAAAGCAATTATACTCCAATAAAGATGTTTAAAAAAAAGTAGAAACATTAAGTCATTTAATATGGCAACATGAAGGAGACACAATTGTTCCCATGAAGGCCTCTGAACTTTCCATGGCACTTTCAAATGTTCATTTTTTTCTCTTGCTTTGAGAGTATCCCTTTAGGAGGCAGTAGGTTTGGAATTTACACCTTATCCAAGTCCAACAGAATGCATGCTAATAGACTTCCATTCTGCTTGTTCTTCTATAACGTTTACCCAGGTCTCATCACTGGGCTTGAACCCAAAATTCTGTCCTGTCTTTCCTATACTCCAAGCATCCGATAATAGGCAAACATTCTGGGCCTTGGGTAGCACTGCCAGAAGATGATGCTCAGTAGTCCCCTAGTGGCCTGAAAGAGTTCATGCAGTATACTAAAGTGCTTATTCTACTCCAAGGAGATGTGAGAGATTCATGAAGCAGCAATATCATTAAGTAGCTGCCAATTAGCACATTCCTTTCCAGAAGGTCCACGAAGTACACTCGAGATTCTACATTGTCTAGGTTTGCTATCTAGTGTGTCGTGCAGTCCATCAATGTGTCATACTGTATCATGACAATCTGAAATTTTACTGTCAAGTTTGGCATATAGTCTCCTGAGTTAAAAGGCTCCTTTTAGGAGCTAGTGACAGTAACCCACTTACCTGAAGCAAAAAAGCGGACTTTATAAGAAAGCTACAGTGCTTTCAGGAGGAACTCAAGGGCAGAAATGGCAACTAGATAATGAAGGAATGAAATCAAGGAGGCCATCAGAAATCTAGGTAGCTGATCTCTCAGATTTTGGGGTTGCAGTGACTTGCCTCTGTTTCTTTCTGTAGAAAAACATTTCTGTTCTGTTTTGGTTTTTTTTTCCCCTCTCTCTACACAGATATTTCTCTGATGTTGCATGAACTTGGCCAAGCATACCTACCTCCAACACTGGCAGACTTAGTAAATTACACAAACCAAACTTTAATTCTCGACCCCATTTCTAAATGATGGAGAAAGAAGACTTGATCTGACCAAAAATGATGATGACAGTGATGATTATGGTGATGATGGTGGTAGTGGTGTTGATGGACATTTTTATTTCATGTTTACTGTGGGCAATTCCCCATGATAAACACCTTCATGCATTTTTCACTTAATTCTCATGGAGACCCTGTAATCCCATTTTATGGGTGATGAAGATAATGCCCAGAGATGATAAATAATTTGCCTAAAGTAACTTGCCTGCTAATGAACCCAAGTTACCTGATTCCAAAGTGGTCTAAACAATGGAGGGTTGAGGTAGGAGGGTTGAGTAGGACAAGCATGACGAATAAGGCTCCACCCCATGCGACAGCAGGGCAATTCTCGGAGAAAAAGTGCTCTTATGAATTGTTTACAAAACCCCATTATGGTCTAGTATAGATGTCTGTGCCTTTTCTCAAATCCTCTAGTGAGGAGCATGGACATCTCCCTCTATTGGACTCAGTTTTCTCTTCTAGTCTTTTTATCCATTACATTCTTCTTTGTTTCCTGTATTCCAGTTTCTCAGAGTTATTTGTTGTTCATAAACACTGTGAATTGCCATGCCTCTGAGCTTACCATGCAGCCTGGAAAGGCCTTTTCTAATCTACTAAAAGTTTATTCTATTGCTGAAACTCAGTCCAAATGTCATCTTTTTCATGAAATAATCACTGATCCCTCCCTCCCTACAGAGATGCCTCCTCACTCTGTTTCCATAAGCACAGTGTTAATAAATTATATCTTTTGCACTTAGCATTTTATCTGCTCTATCACACTGATTATGAATATCTACAACATGAATTTCCTGAGGGTAAGCATTATTTTAAAAAAAATAACTATATCCTCAACATATGACAATAAATAAAGTCTAAATTGAACTGATACTGGCTGAACAGGTATAAATCATGAATTCGTATGCCTGTGTTCTTTTAGATATGATATTTTGGTCCCTCTATATTTGTGTCTTGAGGTTTGAAATCCATATTGCCTGCCTATACTTTTGGGAGCACCAAAATGCCCTATAATATGTTCAACATTCTATTGCTAACTAAGCCAGAACAATTTAAAGCGGCTGTACAGAAAACTGTCCCTTTATTGTCCTTTGTTTCCCAGAGCAATTTTATCCTTTTTGCACTGAATTCCCAAGAGAGATTGCATGGGGATTTTCTACAATGTCCACTGAGAGGTCACTTATACCTTAACAACAATGTAAAAAATATTGTTGGTCCAGGGAGTTTAGAGCCTTAACTTTAGACAACCATGTCAGTATAGAAGGCCAAAAGGCACATGAAGAGATGGTCAACATCGCTAATTATTAGAGGAAATGCAAATCAAAACTACAATGAGGTATTAACTCATACCAGTCAGAATAGCCATAATTAAAAAGTCTACGAACCATAAATGCTGGAGAGGGTGTGGAGAAAAGGGAGCCCTCCTACACTGTTGGTGAGAATGTAAATTAGTATAGCCACTATGGAAAACAGTATGGAGGTTCCTTAAAAAACTAAAAATAGAATTACTGTATGATCCAGCAATCCCACTCCTTGGCATATAACCAGAGAAAACTCTAATTCAAAAAGATACGTGCTCCCCAATGTTCATAGCAGCACAATTTACAATAGCCAAGACATGGAAACAACCTAAATGCCCATCAACAGATGAATGCATAAAGATGATGTGGTAAATATATATACAATGGAATATTACTCATAGAAAAGAATGAAATAATGCCATTTGCATCAACATGGATGGACCTAGAGATTATCATACTAAGTGAAGTCAGACAGAGAAAGACAAATACCATACGATATCACTTAACTGTGGAATCTAAAAAAATGGTACAAATCGACTTTCACAAAACAGAAACAGACTCACAGACATAAAAAAACAATCTTATGGTTAGCAAAGGGGAATACCAAATGTAAAACCGATAGCTAGTGGGAAGCAGCCACATAGCACAGGGAGATCAGCTCGGTGCTTTGTGACCACCTAGAGGGGTGGGATAGGGAGGGTGGGAGGGAGGGAGACGCAAGAGGGAAGAGATAAGGGGATATAAGTATATGTATAGCTGATTCACTTTGTTATAAAGCAGAAACTAACACACAATTGTAAAGCAATTATACTCCAATAAAGATGTTAAAAAAAAGCGGGGGGGGTAAGGATAAATTAGGAGTTTGGGACTAACATATACAAGCTACTATATATGAAATAGATAAACAACAAGGTCCTACTGTATAGCACGGAGAACTATATTCAATATCTTGTAATAAATTATAATGGAAAAGAATCTAATAAAGAACATATATATGTACGTGTGTGTGTATAACTGAATCATTTTCCTGTACACCTGAAACTAACACAACATTGTAAATCAACGATATTTCAGTTAAAAAAAAAGAAAACGATGTCAGATCTGTCATATATAAAGCTCAGTGTATAAGAGCATGTACTTTGGAATTGAGATACTTTCTAGCTCTGGGACATTAGGTTGTTACATACGTTTGTGAGCTTCATTTTACCCTTTTGCACAATGATGCTAGAAATGGCTACTTTTTAAGGCAGTTACCCAGATTAGAGATAATATTAACGTATATGATTGATATCTAGTAAGTGTTCAATAAATATTAACCATTATTATATAATCTACCACTTTTACTTCCTCCTTTAATACAACTTAGTAGGACCTCTCCATTTTTCTCCTCCAGTGTACTTCCAAAGTACATTTTACCACCAAGAACCTCTTTAAATTCTCCTTCTCACATCACTCCAGAAAAACTCCATAGCTGAGTCTTTGAACCCAAATATCCACTCAAGCTCTCTATCAAACAGCTCGTCTTTAGGATGTCCTCAAAATAACCTCGATCTTCTGCTGAATGTTCTTAGGGATCATGTAATTTCCTCCTGAAACATACATTCATGAAACCCACTCATGGTGTTCCAGGCCATACTTGAATACTTTTGTTAATAAAAAAAATTCATTTTCTTCTATGATAGTCCATTCCATCTTTGGATAAGTATGACAGAAATTATTCCTTTAAAGAATTGAAACATATTTTTCATTGGATTCTTCCCACTGGCCTTAGTTTGTACCTAGTTGGTTTTGAGTTAGAATAATCTGGTTTTAAATTCTAATTCTGTCACTTACTAGCTGTGTGAGATTAGGCAAGTTACAGACTTAATGACCTACAAAATAGACTCAATTATAGGTAACTCATAGATTTTTGTGTTAGCAGTGAATAAGTTGGAGTATGCGGAATTCTTAACATAATTCTTGGTACATGGTAAATGCTAAATATTTGGTATCTATTATTAATACTGTGTTAATTTCCACTGACCCAGTCTGAAATTGCATTTATTGACTGACTTGCTTTCCATAACAGTTTCTAAGACAAACAGGGAAAATGATTCAAGTCCTCCAGTATTAGATGGGAAGTAATCATACAAATACCGGAATCCTTTGGTTCAAGCTCCTCATATATTTAAGAACACTAATGCTCAAATAATAAAGTTACTTGGTTGAAGTTATTATTTGACAAAACAACAGCTACTTGTTTTTTGAGGCTCAGTTCTAACACTGTGCTTTAAAGCCCAGTGGAGATTTGCTGTGAGAAGACACAACCTTGTGCTGTACAAGAGGCAATTCCATACCTATCCTGAAGATTTTGGTTGTTTGTTCTATACTTAACGTATAAATGCATAAATGTGTGTATTTGTTCTTTTGTATCATAGAAAGTACTATTTATTGTCTGGTGCCAAGTTTGTTTTTTCTATGCAATGACCTCCTCCAGTCATCTTTGAGTCTTTAATTTCACACACACAAACCTGTGTTGTAAGTGTTGGTACAAGGAGTTCAAAGTTTAGGACAAAGAAGGGAGACAGATTGTTTTCACTTCGTCCTTCTGCTAAGTCCAGTGTATTGTTGGGGAGGATGGTAGCTCTAGGCTTTCCAGTGGAGATAAACAGCAAAGCAAGCAAGTGGCTGTCCAAGATAATTTTAAAACATATTTAGGAAAAACAGCTGTGAAGTAGACAGGTATGAGATAAATGTTCTCTAACTTACCAGAAGAAGGTAATTCTCTACATAGGGGGAGCTCCCGAATGCTTGCTTTGCATAGACAGTACGCTACATAAATGACCATACATTTCTCAGAGTCATAGCCATTGTCATGTTTTTGAACTCTCTCTTTTATGGCTAGTTCCATAGGAAAATAATAACTGCAGTCAAATCAACAATGTTGCTACTAGAGCTTGTCTGCCAATTCTGACAGGGATGTGTGAACAAGTGACTTCATTACGTACAGACACCAACGTATAAATTGAATGCACAGAATTAGAGAGCTTGAGTACCTTAGGTCCAGCACATTCATTTACAGGTAAAGTCCGCAGAGGTGAAATGACTTAGATTACATGCCCTTATTATCCTTCCAGACCTAGGACTTCTTTTTTTTTTCTTCCTACTGAGAGTAGTAAAGGTATTCCTTCTCCTTCATTAAACTACTAATTAAAACCCATCTGAAAATAGACTCAAGTATGTTAATCTTCTCTTTAGAGACAAATGTAACAACTATCATTTGTTCCTTTTTTGGATAAATAATTTTCAGGAGAAAAACATGCCTATTCTATAGGAATATGTATATAAATGCACATATTGCATTTTTTTTTTACCCGTGATCATTTTTTTTACCGTATGAAAAAATATTCAGTCTTAGAAACCTAAGTTTGAGGATGAAACAAATAAGAGATGGATAGTAAACATAATGATTGAAAAAAATGATACAAAGTTGCAGGGATTATTTAGCCATATTTTGGAGTCCTATGATGAATAAAAATAATAAGTTGTAGTAAAAACGAATAGAGAATTATTTAATAGCATCATATATTTAGAGTTTTAGTGCAATCAATGGGAATTGAAAATATGTTGTGGTGATTAGTTGTAGGAACTTTAAAGTAGAGGGAAAAGAATGAGAGATGAAAACCAGGTTCTATAATGAACAAAAAAAGATTTTAGGAGTCTTAGCTTAAATTAGAGAGGACATGATAGGTATCTTTGTTTATGTGGCTGTCATGTAGTTTTTCCCTGAAAAATTATTTTGTGTAGCTTCAAAGGTGAGAACTGGGACCTGGGTGCAGGCTTCAACTCAGCACAAGTAAAACAATGTGAGAAATCACACGCTGAATACCACTTGCCAGGAATGCTGGAGGGAATTCAGGTTTTCGATGAGTAACCAGAAAATTCCATGTAACTAAGATTAGGTAATCTTAAAAAATATATTTTATAAGAAATCTTGCACTTGTTCTGTTTTCACTGTTGTTGTTGTTTTGTTTATAGCTAATTTCTTGATGTTTCTCAAATGACTTAGGTCTTCAGAAATAACTCTTAAGACTGTGCTGTATGGCATCAAGTTACCATCACTTTTGTAGAATCTAAAAATACAGACTGTGAACTAGGTGGATAGTGGGCTGGAAGATGCTGAAGAAGACATTTGCTTCTTGCTCTTATGCTCCTGAATTAAATATATATATTCACAATACTTTATTTATTTTATTTTTTTAAAGATTACAATTTTAAAGTTTAAAGAGACTTCTTTTTACTCCAACTTTCCCTTACCAGACTGGGCGGAGAATGCTATTTCTTGGGTTCAAACATTTTGCTTCTGACCTGTGGCAAGCCTAATAAAATAGTGCTAGCAACATCATCATTAGCCATTATCTATGGATGCTTTATTCTTACAGCATTTCTACATGGGAACCTTAATAAGCTACTTCCAGACTGTCTCTTATAGGCAGCATTCATGAAACTGGCCAGGTTTCTAAAGATAGTGGTAGAACTTTGTATCTTAGCTGGAGATGCCACACCTTTGACAAGAAGGATCAGCGAAGTACTCAACACTTTAAAAAAATGCTAATCCAACAGCAAGATGGTCAAGAGCTGTGGGAATGTAATTCTGGTGTCTTATAAATGCTTTTTCCAAAGAAGAATGAGGACCAATTTTTAAATAGAGAGGAAAGGGGCATCTGATGCAATAAACCTGGTGAAATCAGAAAGAGAATCTGAAAGGATCCCAATATTGTTAGACATTTTAAGCAGTGAAAGCCATGTAGAAATCCTTCTGTGAACCACGGAAATAATAAATGCTGAGCCCGTTGGAACATAATCTCAATCAGCAAGATGCCACTGCCTTCCAGATTTCCTCACAGGGCCCTGCGAAGTCCATGCCAAAACTAGCAGTGGATTTCTCCCATCTAATCTCTCCTTATGCCTTATTCGATTATTGTCACTGCTCTCTGACCATGCACTGTCCCTTCAGACTCTCATTTCCCAACTAAGTCAGTCAGAGGAGGCTAAGTGTCCATTAGGACGTACTCTAAGACCGCAAACCACCTTGTTCCATGTGAAAAGACGGAACAGAGAGCGAAGAGAGCAAGGGGAACCCTGCAAGTTTAGCTGGCAACCTTCTCACCTACTGGATTACTGGCCAGACACAAACAAGAAGGGCTATGAGTGGTCCGGGAGATTGCTCCAGTTAATTGGCAAAGGGGAGCTGGTTGGGAGGAGGAGAACCCAGGAGGAGGGAGAACTGGGCATTTCAGTGCACTGCAGGATGGCATCGCCTCTGCCCTGGCTCTACATTATTCTATGGTGAGTAAGACTTTTTTCCGATTTTTCCTTTTTGCTCGGAGAAAAGGGCAAGCACACACCCACTGGGTGACTTGTATACCAAATCATGGAAGCAGCCTGGGTGGTGTGGCATGTATGTGTGGTGGGGTAGACGAGGCTGGAATGAACAGCCTATTTCCTCTGAGGCCAGGACTGAGGGTCATTGACTGTCTACTCACAGGGTAGAAAATGCCCTAGGGAAACTGGAAGATGAAGGAAACTTCTACTCCAGAAACATCAGTCGGATCCTGGACAACTTGCTTGAAGGCTATGATAATCGGCTGCGACCGGGATTTGGAGGTGAGAGGCATCCTTACTAGACCAAACGTCTGTGCTTTTCTTCCCCCTTACTGCCATTCCAAGGCACAGAGGCCTCAGGATAGCAGAGTGGCAGGTTGCAGGGCTTGGGGAGGGACCATGTTTATGTTCCCATCCAGTCTCTGTCCCTTCCTCAATTCGCAACCTTATATGCCAGTCATTTGAACTCTCTAAGCCTCAGCTTTCTCAAATGTAGTGTGGGTGTATGAACAGTGCTTGCCTCATAGGGCGTTTGAGTGTAAAATGAGATTTGCCTTATAAAACACTTTCTTTAGCATTTGTCCCATTAATGCCATCACTAAACATTATTGTTGTAATTTTCTTTAGAATACTAACCTAGTTCTCGTCCATTCCTTAAATTTCACAATTTTGCCAGAATAAATTCAAAATAATGCAACTGGTGTGAGTTTGTAAAGTTGAAAATTCAAAGGATTCCTGCTGCTGGAATTACTTTAGGATGGGTTGCAGATTCTGGCCATGAGAAGGGGCTTTGTGATAGAGTTGCTCAGTTCAGTCCCCTTAACATCATTGATGATAATTGCCCCCATCCCTCTGGGCTCATTTCAGGTGCTGTCACTGAAGTCAAAACAGACATTTATGTAACAAGTTTTGGGCCCGTGTCAGATGTGGAGATGGTGAGTGAGCTCTGAGTGAGGAGAGTAATTTTGCTTAGTTGGGGGAGAGGGCTGAATCCCAGAATGAATGATAAGGGGCATTGTTACCAAACTTGGCTCCAGATCCAAAAGCAATACGTGTGCTCCTGCTGGGAAGGAATGGCCATTAGAGCAGATTCCTGGCTTCATCTCTTTCACATTTCACTAAAAGCTCTGCTTGAGTACTAATCTGAGGGGCCTTTTATGGTGATATCCTCTCTTCTGTTCACATATCATGCATCTATTCTTCCCTACAAAGAGAAGATTTTTCCCCATCTTTATGAAGTCCTAGTAAATTTTTGGAGGAGAAAAAAGAAAAACCAGCAAAGATGGTATGCTACATAAGTGTATATTGAGAATGTCTATTAAATTTAAAACATAGCTGTTTTGGCAGTGTATCTTTCTCGGTATGTGTTATTAAAACAGTAAAGGGAGTCCTTTGGAAAGAGTAATGCATTCCACCTTTTATGTTTGCAAATGGACCAATAGGTGTTCTGGGGACTCTGTTCCAGGTACAGATGGCTATAGGATTCATAAGAGGGTATTTATAGTAAGCAGCAATGAAAACCTGAACCAGCCTTCTAGAACAAAGTATATTATGATATTCCTTCATATTTCTCAGGTGGTATGTCCCCCTAAAAGTAAAATATAAATACTAAAACTGAAGAAAAACATAACTCTTTAAAGTGGTGCATTAAATGTACTAGGGGAATGTAATTCTAGATAAACAGTTATTAGATACTTTCATTTTCTGCTTTTTGAGTTGACAAGATAAGGAGAAAGGAAAGGAGGAGGAATAAAAAAAAAGGGAAAAAGGAAGGAGTAAAAGAGAAAGAGAAAGGGGGGCAGGAGAAGAGAAGTAAGAAAAAACAACACAGAAGAGGGGGAGAGAGTGAGGAGTACTTTATTTAAGAGATAAATGTCTTAAGACTTGAGAGAAATTAGAGTCAGCATTCTCCAGAATTCTCAATTATTTAACTATCATATTTTTTCATTTGAGTACTGACTCACCCCAAGCATAAATAACCACAACCATATTCTACGGTACCATTGAAATCTGGGGACACTTAGAATTTATTTTATGCATGTGTCTCTTTTTTAAGACACACATCTTATATTTGTACAAGAGAGGCTTGTTATAGCCTGGATCATCATTATATGGATATGTTGTGTGTCAAATTATAGTTTTAAAATATAATCACCACTTGCAGTAATAGGTCTCATAAAGGAACATATAAAGTAGGCAAAGCAATTCTTGGCCATATTTCGACCTAATTATAAGTTGTTATTTATCATTGACTTTTGCAAAGGCCCTTATCATAATTCTTAAGATTTTTAATGTTATTTCATAAAAGCCACAAATTAAAACTCATAATTTTGATTATGCATGCTTAAATGATGCTCTGTTTGGGTAATCATGGTAACATTTGCTTTTATGTTCTCTGAGAACAGTATAAAACAATCATGATGTGCAGACAAGAGTATGCTTATCAAGTAAAGTTTCTCTATCCTTGGAACTTTACTAAGTGGTACCATGTTGCTCGGAGATACCTTTGAAGGTGAACAAGCTGCTAAGGGACTGGTTAGACTCACTGATGGTAGGAAGGTCAGCATAAAACCTAGACTAAATCTTTTTCTATTTTTCTTCTAAATTAAGGAGGGGGAACTCAATAGGTCAATAGATGAAGAGATGGACGACTGACAGAAAAAGAGGAAGAATGTTAAGGAGGGTGAAGGTGGAAGAGAGAGGTTTGCACAATACAACGCTACCTTTTATAAAAATATTACAATCTTAGAGTGTGAAAACATAGTAAGTCACTGAAATTATCACTTTCCTGATAGGTTATTGTCATCAAAAGTTGCTTCATTTCTTACGTTTTAAGATTGGGTATGTAAGCTAGTGAATAAACTATTCTTAATAAGCCATCTGCCCAGCATGCATGAATCTCTTATTTTGTCTTAGGAGTATACAATGGACGTTTTCTTCCGCCAGACTTGGACTGATGAGAGGTTGAAGTTTGGGGGGCCAGCTGAGATTCTGAGTTTGAATAACCTGATGGTCAGTAAAATCTGGACACCTGACACTTTTTTCAGGAATGGCAAAAAATCAATTGCTCACAATATGACAACTCCTAACAAACTCTTCAGAATAATGCAGAATGGAACAATTCTATACACCATGAGGTGAGGTTTCCCCAATTCTACTTCCTCTGCCCAAATGATCTGTCCATCATACTAACTCAGAACCACTTATTTCAATGTTCCTTAGGCTTACCATCAACGCTGACTGTCCTATGAGGCTGGTTAACTTTCCTATGGATGGGCATGCTTGTCCACTCAAGTTTGGGAGTTGTAAGTTACAAAAAGCTTCTGAGAGTCAAATAATGCATTCAAAATACATAATTATTTGGTTTTAGTCAGACACTGGAAAGCAAAAGAGAAATATTACTCTGACGTTCTCAGTACGATTCCAGGAATTAACTTACTTAATCATGTCTCTCTCAATCATACAGTCAGAGGTTTTGGTCACCAGGATTAAAGAAAATCATTTAAAAATTTTGTTTGTACTTCCTTTTTATAATGAACAAGATTTGCTTTGAAAGAAAAAAAAAACACACAATTAGCCAGATTTACTTCTCTGTTTAATCTGTTTAAAAAATTCAGATGCTTACCCCAAAAGTGAAATCATATATACATGGAAAAAAGGACCACTTTACTCAGTGGAAGTCCCAGAAGAATCTTCAAGCCTCCTTCAGTATGATCTGATTGGACAAACAGTATCTAGTGAGACAATTAAATCTAACACAGGTAAGCATTTGACCAACGCATGGATGTAATCCTGCATGGTGACTCCAGTGCACATTTTCAAAATATCTATTTCTTTTTCTTCTGCATTATCCATCCTCAGCTAAACTTGATGTTTTAAAGTGATAAGTAGCTTTATTTAAAATTGATTTTGCAACCATGTGCATATAAAGATTTGTGTAGCCTTGGAGTGAGTAGTTTTGTATATATATGACACAAAGAACCCCACAGAAAACAACGAGCTGATGTATCTATCATCTGCTGATTGAGTAGCTTTGTCATACATTGAAAAAATGCCTTTGCTTGTTTTCTTCCCACCCATATTAATTTAAAGATCTGCAAGATTTATTTCCAGTTGCATTCTTTCTGCACACTGTCAACAGCAATAATCCTGATATACCTGTCTTCCAACAGGTGAATACGTAATAATGACAGTTTATTTCCACTTGCAAAGGAAGATGGGCTATTTTATGATACAGATCTATACTCCTTGCATTATGACGGTCATTCTTTCCCAGGTGTCTTTCTGGATTAATAAGGAGTCTGTTCCGGCCAGAACTGTCTTTGGTATGCTTCACTCTTTGGGCTCTACTTTCTGTCATCCTCCAGCTCACATTGCTTGTGTATCTTAGGGGAATGTTCACACCAGTGCACTTTTTCAACCCACAAAGGAAATAAACTCCTATCTCATTCAGACACATGTATCATATAAAATGACCCTCATCTTATCTCACATTGTGTGGCGAATCAACAAAAGATTAGTCTCAGCAAGAATTCTGGCTGGTTTCCTGTGACTTTGACGTGCCCTATTTAGGAGAGTTGTTTTTTTGTTGGTTTTTTTTTGTTTTTTAAACTCAATTTGCTTTTTCATAACTAAAAAAAGAAAGCAGAAAATTAAAAACTGACATGTAAAGCAATGAAAACAAAGGCCAAGATATTGAACCCACAAATACATAAATTATATCTCACTTTTATTAGGTTGGATCTTAAAAAAAATTGCCATTTTTTAGGTCTAAAAATAGATAAATATCACCAGTTTCCCCATTGTTCAACCTAAATATTTAGTTACATTTATGATGTATAGAATCACTACTAGTGTGATGGAACAAAATGAAATAAGAAAAAGAGCTATAATAGAAAAATATCATCTGTAACAAAATCCAATATTTTTCTCAGTTTTTGTGATTATAAATTTAGTAGTTCATAGGGAAGACCTGAGTTTAATTGAAATCTCAGATGAATTTTGACTTTTTAATTTACCATACTAAAATAGATCTCTTTTTGCAAGTTATAAAAGATTATTTATATACTGATATTTACCATCTTTGAATTATATAAATCCTCCAAGACAGAAGACTGCTGGCAGATGAGTAATGAAATTATTTTCTCATGATTAGATATTTTATCTTAAAACCAAGCTAGAAATAAAAAAAATTGAGACATCTAATTTATATTTATTATTCACACCAAATAGACTTATTAAATATGATGAAAGATTATATCAGCATTAAATTTGATCAGAAGTTCAAAGCTTTATTAGTTATGTAATAATTTGCTATTATATTATAATATATTATTATTAATACACATCATCACACTAGGCTTTGAAGGAAACCAAAATGTGAATGCCTATGATAACTGTGAACAATTAAAAATAATAAAATAACAAAAAATACATTTGTAACAAAAATCCTCTCCACCATCATGTTCCCATTTGATCTTGTTATTGGATTGCAAATGCTAATAGTGCATTTCTCATTCTGTTTCATTCTAGGGATCACCACTGTCTTAACCATGACCACTCTAAGCATCAGTGCCAGGCACTCCTTGCCAAAAGTGTCTTATGCGACCGCCATGGATTGGTTTATAGCTGTTTGCTTTGCTTTTGTCTTCTCTGCTCTTATTGAGTTCGCAGCTGTCAACTACTTTACCAATCTTCAGACACAGAAGGCCAAAAGGAAGGCACAGATTGCAGCCTCACCCCCAGTGACAATAGCAAAAGCGACTGAACCCTTGGAAGCTGAGATTGTTTTGGTAATTGTTTACTTTTCTAATGTTAGCTACCATATAGGAAAAGGTAGCCGGAATAGTTACCACAAACAATTAAATAGTCCAAAAGTAATATTAGTGGGGCATGAGTTACATAAATTTGGTTCCAAGGCCAACTTCTTCTCCAGCTTCACAGAAAAAAGCCAAGCAACAATCCTTCATTTATCTTTGCTCTAAACTTTTGGTATTCCTCTTTCATCACCCTCACTAATACTGGCAGATTGCAAGCTCTCAGAGGAGACAGAAAATTCTTAGCCTTTAGATGTTTCCTTTGAACAGGCTCCGTTATACCAACTAGGGAGAATAAAGTTAAAAAAAAAAAAAGTTCCTAATGAGGTTTCAGAGTCTGAAGGAAACAAACAGGGACTCCTATGGACCATTTCTGTTAGAAATCCACTCGCTGCTTTATTTCAGGAGGGCACAATGTGTATATTAGGTTCTATGAATGCTGAGTCATAAGCCAAGTTTTTGACTCATGTGAAAACGTTCTCATGTTCACATTCATGTTATATGTACATAATATACATATTATTATGTATATTAATGTGGGTTTTTTTGAGACACAATCAGTGAGAAATACCTATAAAATTAAGTTTAGATTTGCTGTGGCTAACCTCTGGTCCCCAAAGTTTTTTTGAATAAAAAATAAATGATAGCATTAATAATTCAAGGGTCTTAAATGTGCCCCCAAATTTCAATTTCACATATGAATAAATTCTCACAATTAAATCGCATGTACTTTTTAAAAACTGGATTATAGAACTGATTGACAAGTGTACATTTTTATTTCAAAACAAACTCTATAAACAAGTAGCTCTTGAAATGAGGAAAATTTTGCTCTACAAAATCAAGTAATGCAGACACTTTGAACTGAAAATTTCTTTATAACTGATCAATTCTCATTTCTATTTCCAAATCGCAAAACCACATACAGCCCAGTTAATTCTTGGTTAAATCTTATGATAAAAATTATAAAGCTATGTGTGTTTTACTTTCCAAATACTCAGATGTTTATTGGCTTTAAATGATAATTTTGTATTGAAACTTTTCTCTTTGATAAACTTAGAAACTTGTTAGAGAATTTACATTTTCTTTAAAGGATAAGACCAGTCCCATGATAAGTAAGTGGCAATATGTAATTTAAAGACTTTTTTTTTCTTGAATTAGACCTTGTTTTTAAAAAAAAAAAAAAAAAAAGTTTGCCATCCAGTAATCTGGTCTAATTACACTTACGAATAAAAAACAGAGCCTCAGAGAAGGAAAACATTAGGCACTAGTTGGTAGAAAAACTAGGAACTGATTCCAGAACTCCTAATATCCACAGATTTACAGAGGCTGAGGCCCAACACTTTTTCAAAGACTGAAATATAATAGAGTGCGTACCACTGGATAAAACATTTTCTGTATGTAGGTAAGGTTATTCCCAAAATTCTTCCCTTAATTTAATGATGTTTTCTTTATATACGTGTGTGTGCTTTGAAAGTTCACAAAAATATAAATTTTGTAACAAATATGTTAAGGATCCAGTTCAAAAGACTTGAAAATTATATATTTCAGAAAAGATAAATTCAAAATATTTTTGAGAATTATTTTGTTTGTAAAAATAAGTGATTATGTTACAACCTATCTGTACTTACATAGGTATATAATTGACATATTGTCCAAAGGTCATATATTATCTTAACATATAGCTGGAAAGGAAGAAGAATTAATATTTATCATAATTCCATTTAACAGTTTCTTATTTGATAAACACAGTAAAAATAAAAAAAGAAATTCATGAAAAAGAGGCTAAGAAAAGTGATTTTGAATATAGTCACTGATTTGATATTGAGACAAAAAGGAAGACCAACTTCCTTACTTCAACTCTTTTAAAATATACATTACTAAGAAGAATATGATTTCAAATCCTTAGAGAAAGCATAGTTATCGTTCCCTAAGTCCATTATTTTAAAGGTATAATTTATTAATAAGATGGAATTTAAGATCTCAGGTCTTCATATAAACTATCTTCTAATAGTTCTAAAGTAGTAACATATAATGAGCAGGTTCTTTGGGAAGCTGGATAAAAAATTGCATTTAAACCATCTCAAAGTAGTTTTTTCCTTGCAAGTTGACTTTTTTCCCTACAAAAAATTATATTTCTAAACCTGGGTCCACTTAAAATATTCCAAGGCAATGAAAAGGAGAATTTTGTTTCTGAAAGGCTAAGTCAAAGTGTAAAAAGAAAAGTAACCAAACCTAACAATATTAACCTTGTAGGCATCAAAAAATATAGATGATTACATAGAACATGTACAGTTTTATTTATTTATGTCAAAACTTGGCTATTGCCTTATATAATATAGAGGAACAAACAAATTACACATTTCGAATTTATACAGCACAATGGTATATTATGATTGCAAGGTCATTTTTTCTTTCAAATACCATGACATTTTAAAATGCCTATTCAGTTGTAATCAAAATAACATTATTTGAGTAAGTTGGACATTGAAATAGCAAACCAATGTGGTAAAGTTGAAATGAGATTAAGTGCTTGGATATTTCATGTGATTCTAAGTTGTATGTTTTAATATACACATTGCTTTTCACAGGAAACTGCTTAGAATGAACGTGAAAACTTTATCACTTTGAATTTGACCTTGAAATTTATTATAATAATGACAAAGAAATTCAGGCATTTAAAGCCTAGTACTCACACCTGAAGAGACATCTAAAACTAAATCTTCAGAAGTGCTCTATAGAGTATTAATCTTTCTTATTTTAAGGCATTTGGAAGTGGAGACTTTACATTTTTGGATTTGGAGAAGAAATTGTCCACAGTTTCTTTCCTGCTTATAGGGTATCTTTCCATATTGTTTTTATTTAGTATGCTATTTTGGCTTTAGAGAGTTATTCCTGTTTCAGAGCTTATTACGTGTCTGGGGTAGATTTATTTTATATATAAGACCAAGTTTAGACTTTGATCTCTTTCTGGATGTTTTGCTAGTTTTCTTGTTATTTTAAAAATCTAAGCCCTCACCACTATGTTCCTAAGAATGAATCCCCTGGCCCCCTACCCATCAATACATCCAATGTGGCTTCTTCTTTTTTTTTTTTTTTGCGGTATGCGGGCCTCTCACTGTTGTGGCCTCTCCCGTTGCGGAGCACAGGCTCCGGACGCGCAGGCTCAGCGGCCATGGCTCACGGGCCCAGCCGCTCTGCGGCATGTGGTATCTTCCCGGACTGGGGCACGAACCTGTGTCCCCTGCATCGGCAGGCAGACTCTCAACCACTGCACCACCGGGGAAGCCCTGTGGCTTCTCTTTTTCACAGAACGTGTGATGTTCTTGGTAAATTATCTACAAACTAAGTGGACCAAAATTTAATTGGTCAACATAATAACTATATTTATACTGATTACCTTACTTTTTCTTCTCACCCGACACCAATTTATTGAGTACCTATGTGTTCATCAAATTATTCATACCATAAGCCTTTATTTGTTAAGTGCTTTTTTGCCAGATCCTTTGTAGAATGCTGAAGCTACCTTAGTAAGTGACATCAATAGGGCCTCTTCCATCATGGAGCTGCCTGTTGAGCAGGAAGAGAGGAAACTACTCAAGGAGCCATGACAATATACTGTGATAAAGGCTGTAGTTAGATATGTATAGAAGGCTGAAAAAAAGCCATGAGAGAGTACCTAACTCAGTCTGGAGGGGTGATTGTGGTGGAAGTGATGCCTATGCAGAGAAAAGAAAGATGAGCCTGGCCCTGCTCTAGA
Organism: Monodon monoceros; assembly: GCF_005190385.1. NCBI lineage: Eukaryota > Metazoa > Chordata > Mammalia > Artiodactyla > Monodontidae > Monodon > Monodon monoceros. The sequence goes on from NW_021703768.1 coordinate 137,162,660, forward strand.
AACTCTCAGTCAGTTGTGAGAAACTTGGGCACAGAGAGGGAAATAAGACATATTGTCCTTCCTGTACTCTTTTCAAGACTGGAACGTCTGCTGGGCCATTACTATGTTGCCCTTCACCTGTGTAGAAAAATATGAATCATAGCATACTGAAAGATTAACCTCCCCTGTTCCAAATCGTGCTAAGATTTCTTTCAGTACTACCATTACTCCAAAGAATGAACAGTTGAATTAAGACCATCAGAGACTCTGAGCACCAGAAAGATCATGATGTCCCTTCCTCATGGTAGCGCCGTCATATGACTTATAGAGAGGGTGGGGTGGATTAGATGAGGGGTGTAGGTGGTTGGCTCTCTCCCTATACCTTCCATCAAATCACCATCCAATATTCCTTTTTTGCACCCTCCAAACATTCCAGTATGGTTTTCAGACATGCCACTAGCACCACTGACCCACCAGATTGCTACCAATAAGCTGCTTCTCTGCAGGCATTCTGGAATTGTCTCCGCTCCTCAATTCTACCAGCTGTAAAATAAATGTGAGGACATTTGACAGAGTTTATTTTCTCCATAATGATTAATATGTAGCTTAAAAAAGGTCAAATAATAAATGTTTTCAAAAATATTTTCTCTTGTTTTTGGTGCCCCTGTTCACTGGTTCTAAAAGCAGATACTTTGTTTGTCCTTTGAGTAATGCAGCCCTGGTTAGAATATTTCTCCTAAGAGGTAACCCGTTGCCCCCTCTTCTTTAATATATTAGACTCACTAAATGCTGTATCAGAATTGCTCTAAGTACTTCCCAAATGCCTCATCCCTATACCAAATAACTGATTGTCACAAAGTCCAGTTTGACTCCAAGTACCTTTGCAATATGGCGTTACTTAAAACAAAACAGTGCTCTAAAAATACCCAAAGCAGGATGACACTGAACAGCAGGGGAGCCCCGGAAAAATTCGAAACCACAGGCGTTCCACTCAAAACAGTGACAGCCCCAAGCTGAGCCCTCATCTGGACTCTGACAAAAGCTTATTTTACCATCAGCTGAAGCTGCTGAGCTTACAATAGAGCAGGCGGGATCTGACACGAACCTGTAGCTTGAATGGTTTGCAATATTGGCTTTCTTTTCATTTCAGAAATTCAGTGTGATTCTTCTAAATTTTAGGTGTCCAGTCTCCTACACTGCCGATTCCCAATTATCCAGGAGCTGATTATCCAGCGTGTGGGTTAGCCAGTCCTCTGGCATTTCCTTGAGCACCTTGTATTTGCTGCCCTGCTAGAAATCCCCCAGCCATCATTGGGCAATGAGATAGTGTAATTCTAAACCAGTGAAGCTCAATGGTGGGTGAATTTTCCCCCAGAGGACATTTGTCAAGGAGCAAGGATATTTTTGGTTGTCAAAACCCCGAGGAGGTGGTTGCTACAGGCATCTTGTGGGTAGAGGACAGGGATGCTGCTCAACACCCCATAATGTACAGGGCAGTTCCCACAACTAAGAAGTATCAGTATATCCGTAGCTTTGTGGTTGAGAAACCATGCCCTAAAACCTAAAGTTGATGGAAAGAAAAAGTAATATTTATTAAGAGTGGGGCTTCCCTGGTGGCGCAGTGGTTGAGAGTCCGCCTGCCGATGCAGGGGACACAGGTTCGAGCCCCGGTCCGGGAAGATCCCACATGCCGCGGAGCGGCTGGGGCCGCGAGCCATGGCCGCTGAGTCTGCGCGTCGGAGCCTGTGCACCGCAACGGGAGAGGCCACAACAGTGAGGGGCCCGCGCACCGCAAAAAAAAGAGTATGATCTTAGGCATCTGAGAGGGATTGAGTGAGGTACTACTGCTTATTACTTGTGTGAGCTTTCTGCTTACACCTTCATTTGCTCATCTCTGAAATGAAAATAATATTTTTACATGATAGATTCTTCCTAGGAATAAGCAAAATAATGCATGCAAAGTGCCATGCAGTGCTTGTTAATGGTAAGCATTTAGATATGGTAACGATAATATAATGTAATATCAACAATATGCTAAAATATAGTGTAAAATAATCATAAAACGTTTTGTTCCCTTCTCTTTGCCTGACTCCAAAGTCTTGGGAAATGTTTAGACTTTCATTCATTTGTTTATTCGGCATATGTTTATTAAGCGTTCACTGTGTTCTGTGCACTGGCTAGGCACTGTGGAACGCTTCACATGAGAATAATATGCCCTCTACCACTAAGGCGATTTCATGTCAGGAAAGGGGATAAAGCACAACGGAAATAGTATTTACAGGGAAGAGGTGATGACAGCAGAGAGTTGTAACAGTTAGGTAGGCAGAAATGTGTACAGAGGAAGAACACATTTCCTTTCTCAAGTTCTTAAAGAAAAAAACCTTACAGCTGAAACAGTAATTGTCCCTTTCTTTTTTTCTTTTTTGTTTAATTTTCTTTCTTTTTTTTATTCAAGTATAGTTGATTTCAATGTAAGCTTAGGGAGAGTCAGTGACTCCTAAGGCATGTCTGAGTCATACAGCAGCTAAGTAGTATCTATGGAATTGCAGTCTAGGGCTTTCTGACTCTGCTGCCCTCTTAACTCCTAAGCAACCCTCCATAGAGATTGTCTGGGGAAGCAGATGAGGAAAAGAGGAATCCTACTGTAGGAGACCTTTAATTCCAGGCTAATGCCATTGTGCATAAATTTTTCATGCTGTTAGTTGGTGAACGATGTTGCTTAACTCTGGACAAGGGTTATTCAGCAATCTTCATTAAGTCATTTGTGACACTGTGACAATGCCAAGAGATTGACAAATAAGTTTTCCCAACATCTCCAAAAGAGAGAGAGAGGTGAAACAATGCCTTACATTTTTATGCTAGATTATGGTTTATAATCACTTTCATCTCAGTGAACTTATTCATGTCTGCCCTGTTTCTCCCTCAAAAAGGAAGAAACATAGGTGTCAGACAGACAATGCATGCTATTAAAAATCAAGACGTGTTTAGAAGAAAATCTGCTCTAAAGCCTTGCCCTCTTTCTTTCCAATATGATCCTTAGAAAATTTACTAGAGTAAAATATTTTAATGTTCCTTATATCTGGGAGGAAGAGAACTCTTTCTGAAGAATTAAACAGTGACAAATTTTGCTCTTTCAGGTGGAGAATATTTTAATAACATATATAATAGATGAAAATTCAAATCAGAGTTTGAGAAACATGATAGAAAGCTCTTGGCAGACAATGCTATGTTTATTCTCTAATACAGGTAGCATGCATTGAGACCAAAATACCACTACTCTGGTCCTATCCACACACTGTCTAGTGGCCCTGGGCACAGTAGTCCTGGGTTGTCACATATTTTTAATAGAAAATGTCACTTATTTCCTATCCAAGATCAGTAGACTTGGCACTCTTCTATTTTAAATTCTCTTCTACCTCCAATACCTATGATTTACTTAATTCTGTCCAGAGTACCTAGCCTAATACTGGGTCAACAGATAACAAATAAAGATATTCTTTGCTTGAAATCCACCATGGTCATGTCAAATCAGACTTCATACTGATTTATTTTTGCTTTTGGTAAAGAAACAAATTTTCCCATGGTCCCTAAAAGCACAGTGGGCTTGAACTCTCTATGATGACTATTATAGATACTGGGCAAACTTCCATGACAAATCAAAAGCAAAATTCAGGATGGGAGTATAGAGAGGAGAGGTTCTCAGGGTTGTTGTTTCCCGCAGTCCAAATGTCACCACGTCGGTGGTTAATTCTGGTCCTGTGGCTCAACCAGCACAGGGGAGGTGGCGGCCTCATCCTGTTGGTGGGGGGGCTGCTGTCTAAAGCTCCAGGAGTCTGTGTCCACGTGAGTAACACACCCTGCCAGGCAGCAAAGTGGTAATTCTGCTGCCAAGGAGAAAACGAGGCAGTTTTACGAGAGCAGGGTTAATGTACAGCCAGGGTGTGAAGGCAGGGACCCAGCAAGGGCAACCTGGCCACAAGGAGAGTGATTGTTAGAGGCCGTAGACAAGAAAGGGTAAGAATCAGAGGAAGCCCCCCAGTCTCCACCATTATGAAAGGAGTCTAACGCAAATAGAATTAGAGTCTCTGAACCAGGCTCAATACTTTAAAGGTGAGAAAATGCTGGGATGAAACAAGCAGTGAGACTGACCAAGGCGGTTTATTACGGGCTGTGAAACTATGGGCGAAGCAGTTCCCACATCTGGACCTCAGCCTTCTCATCTGTTACTTAATGCACTGAAGATCCCTTTCAAGACTAGGATTGGTTGTCTTATGATTTCAGTGGAACAGAAAATCTCATGATAGAAAAGAACATATGACAATTCTGAGGTTAGTAAATATATCACTTTGGTAACTTAAGATGGAAGGAGACCAGTAGAGAAGCTCTGAATGGAAAGCAGAAAGCTCTCAATATACAACTCTGAACCAAGAGGTAGTCGTATTTCCAGGGAAGAACAGCCATCCCACTCAATATAAGGGTATTTCTATTTCGTCACTGGCTTTTGATGTACATGAGCACCTTTATATTTTTTTGCTGTTGTTGATACCTCAGTGGGTTCCAATTTATGAATGGTAAAGATTAGGCTGTAGGCTGGGAATGTGTCTAGAAGAATGATACCATTTAGTCGAGCTGTTATTTTCTTGTATTGAGTAATTGCCCACACATTCCCAAATGAAATTCCCTCTCATTGTCCATACCCATTGCCCTATGGGTTTATGCATAACTGGGGTGGTGGGTGGATAAGCCCTTGTAACCTGGCTTATCTCCTAATGGTACAACACTCAACACAGTTTCTGGGGCATGGAACATGCTTAGCATCAATTGCTGATGTATTAAATTAGAGGACGTTGGATGTTAGCAAATCGAGGTTTTTAAAATTTGTTTTACCACTTTCTTGGAAAAGTAGCGCCATCAATTACTCTCAAGAATTCGCTGATGTTTTAACTTATACAGTAAGTAGTCAGTAACTATCTGCCAATGATGAAAAAATGAATGATTAAGGGATGTCTATTCCTTTACCCAGGCTGAATATATATGTATCTTTTCCTCTACAGCATCCTGATTCCAAGTACCATCTGAAGAAAAGAATCACCTCTCTGACACTGCCAATAGTTCCATCCTCCAAGGCCAGCACAGTCCTCACGAGAGCTCCCATCTTACAGTCAACACCTGTCACCCCCCCACCCCTCTCTCCTACCTTTGCGGGTACCAGTAAAATAGACCAGTATTCTCGGATTCTCTTCCCAGTTGCATTTGCAGGATTCAACCTTGTATACTGGATAGTTTATCTTTCCAAAGACACGATGGAAGTGAGCAGCAGTGTTGAATAGGTTGCAGCCGTAATAACCTGTATTCTGTGAGTTCTCATTTTCTGAATGTTTAAAAATAGCAATGAGACTTGTATAGATGCTTTTCTGAACATGAAATCGAAATTGAAAATCTCTAACACATAGCTTTGAGTAAGCATGTATGGGCAAGAAAAGCAATAACGTTACTCCTCAAAATTGGAAGGTGAAGGTTGGTAAAAAATATGACTTTTCTGCACATTAGAGAAAATTTTATAAAAGGATAAAATGGATTCAAGATGAAGTTGCCAATCTGTCCTTCATTGTTCAATATTTTAATTGTCACTGTGAATATCGTTTATCACAAAGCAAATAAAAATAAGAAATGCTGACACTTCCAAAGCCTGCCTTAAAATGTTTATTTTGGCTTAGTTCTCAAGAGAACAAAATATAAATAGTCTAAATATTTATCAGTAGGTTAATACCAGCATGTTGGAGGCCTTTATGCTAGTAACATGGCTTTCAGTGACATTATAAAGCCTGTGTTGAGCTTAGCCATTTGTTTTTAACCTTGCTGTGCTACTTTACCTCAATAAAATATGGTGTTTGTATACATATGAATTATACATAGATCATAAATTATATAAGCATTTGTACATAGCTTTAGTTGGACTGCAGTACAGTGTTGTTTTATCTCACTAAGCTCTCCTTTTAAAATAATATGCTCATTCATAATTCCATGAAGTGGTAGAAGGCTTGTATATTATGACTGTTCTTATATCTCATATGCTTTACCTTTCTAAGTGTATCACTAAACAAAACAACAATAAACATGGTTCTCTGGGTCTGTTTAATAAAGCTGTTTAATAAAGCTCAGAAGTTTCCTTAAGTATGGGGAAATGAAGTGGTTACCTCCCCAGTGTTAGTGTCCCTGCAGATTCTGCGAGATAGAAGGTATGGGACAGCCAGGCTTGGTCACCCAGCTCTAAAAAAAACACGTGAATTTGTATTCAAATAGTCAATCCTGCTAGAAAACAACGGAACAACATCTTCAAAATGCTGAGGGAAAATGATTTTCAACCCAGAATTCTGTAACCAGCAAAATAAAGATAGAGGATATATTAAAAAAGTCAATCCTTCATCTCTTTTCTGCTCACTCAACACACTTTCTGTTATAAGATGAATGGGGTCTGAGGATCTAATGTATAACTTGGTGACTATAGTTGATGACACTGTATTGTGTAATTGAAATTTGCTAAGAGAGCAGAAATTAAATGTTCTCACCAAAAAGAAAAAAAAAAAGTAAATACGTGAAATGATGGATATGTTAAGTATCTTGCAATATTTATTTATCAGCTGTACTTCAATCAAGCTGAAAAAATGAATGAAACTCTTTTTCTTCCTTTCTACTATTCCAGCTCTTTCTGATGCTAACTCTACCCATGTTTCTCCCACAGAGAATGGTATTAGGGAAACAGGAACTAGGAGTGGGAGAAAGCATGTGGTGTGGTTTGTGCAAATCAATAAACCCCTCATGAGTTGTAGCTGGGTCTTAAACATCATTGAGATCAGCCAGAACTCTGAACCCAGAAAGAAATATTCTGGAATTACTACCTCTTGCCTTTATCCAGGAAAATACAAAAAAATTCTACAGCCAAACAAATTAGAGTTTAATTGAAATAGCTCTCTACTAAGGGTGAGGAAGTTGAGATATCCATCTAACTTCCCTATTAATTAGCTCATAAAAAAATCACTTAGCCTCTGGAAGACATAGTTCTAGCCTCACCTATAGGACGAGGGGGATGGAATGGACACCCTCTGAAGGTCCTTCCATTTTGAACAGCTTATGTTTGTTTCATTACTTTTTTTTTTTTTTTTTTTGTGGTACGCGGGCCTCTCACTGTTGTGGCCTCTCCCGTTGGGGAGCACAGGCTCCGGACACGCAGACTCAGCGGCCATGGCTCACGGGCCCAGCCGCTCCGCGGCATGTGGGATCTTCCCGGACTGGGGCACGAACCCGCGTCCCCTGCATCAGCAGGCGGACTCTCAACCACTGCAGCACGGAAGCCCCATTACTATTCTTTTCTATCTAGCTTAAGTCATTATACAAAGCCTGCTCCTGTTTTTGAGAGTACATTAAATAATTAAATGCTATGTAGGTGTTAATCACATTATATCCTATGTTACATTTAATCTTCACAAACCTGTAAAGTATATACTGCTGTCATCTCCATTTAAAGATAAGAAACCAAGGCACAGTGAAGATGAGTAATTTTGTTCAAAATCAAGTGGCACTCAAGCGTTATAGCTGAGAGCCATACCTAGGCAGTGTGAATACATAGCTTGTTCACTTAACCATAACCATACAATGCGAGTCTATTCTGTAATCCTCTCCAGAGTTCTCTCGCCTTGTCTTTCATTTCCTGTAATAACTTTCCTTGTATCCTGACCTGCCTCAGCATTTATTCTACATTTCACTGCAAAGCACATTACTATCAGTCAACATCTATACGTGGAGTTGAAACAGATAAGTAAAACCCACTAAAATCATTACATATTATAGGCATTAGATTTCTCCTCAATTTTTTCAAGGGATCTTGAAAAAATCTGCAAAACTTTTGAACTGCTAAGAACTCTAGAGAATACTATTTCTCAGTGTATATCATGGGGTGGTAACAGAGGTTAACTGAAAATAGAACAGTTTCAGAGTTAAAAATTTTTAACAGAGTTAAAATTTTTTAACTCTGTTAAATTTTAACAGTTAAAAAATTTGAGGGGAGATGCTGAGTCAAAGCAAAATACGTTTCTTTTCTGCTGGAGTTCTCAGAGCCTTTATTATGCTTATGTGCATTGTGATTCTCTCATAGTTTGCTATAGTATTTAACATTTCCCAAATCCACATGGCCATAAATATTATTTTGCAAGGAGGAAACGCTGGAACTAGCATTCCCCAGAAAACAGTTTGGGAAAAACCACCTTGGTATTATTTATACTATCCCTTCTGTCCCCCCACCAACTAAACAGATAAGGGATTGAGTCTCTGAATGGGCAGATGACTTATCCTAGTTCATACAGCTATTAGAGACCAAATTAGGACTGCATAAAATAAAAACCAGACAAGGTATTTCAACAGAGAGAATTTAATACAGAATGAGCAACACAGAGATAGTAACTGCAGGAGTCAGACACCAAAAGGAAGATGACAGGGTTAACAGAACCTAAAAACTTGTGCAAGTGGCCTTTTAGAGCTGGATTTAATCATCTGTAGAGAGGGCATCACCTGGATGGGGTTAGTATTAGCTCAGCAGCTCAGAGAAGAGAACCCCAGAGCTGGGAATCAGACCCCCAAGGGCGGGGTACCACCTGTCTGATATGAGTATCACAGGTAATCAGAGCAGGGGCTCCTCAGACCGGGGTCTCAGACCTCTGAGGTCTGCCCACATGCTGCTAGCATCTCAGGAGCTTGAGGGAGGACACATACATTTGAGATCAGACTTGCAGGGAGGAAGGGCTGCTCGGCTGAAACTGCTATCTTTGGGAGAGCAAAATGAAGCTGGTTCTGGGAGAACCAAACACTGGAGACTGGAATCAACTGTCATTTCAAGGTGAAGGCAAAGCAAGACTATAACAGGGAGAATATTCCTTTCTCTTTTCACCTGATTTCTAGTCTCTCTTGAGTCCCTCCTATTGGAAGAACCTGACAGAAATCCTAGTGGCAGAGAAGAAATGAAAATTAAGGAGTTCAGCCAGAGTATCACAAAATAGAGTATAGAAGGTTGGATTTGGAGCCAACAGAAAAATGCTTAATAACTGAAATAATTCACTCCCCTGGTTATCTGGTACCATACACACACCTCTGTACATACTTATACTGTTTCACAATCATAAGATGCAATTACTCTTCATACAAACAAAAATACTGTCTTCATTAGTCCAAAAAGGAGATACACAAAATGCAAACAGCCATTGTGTTCATGTCTAGGTAACAATCACAGCAACCATTTCTGATTATATTTAATCTTCTATTACAATCAGAGTCCCACCTGAATATTCTGTTTCCTAAAGACTCAATTGTAAACCTATCTATGAGAAACTACCTTTATATAAAACAGTAAGGGGATAGGAGAAAGGAGGTCAAAAGAAAGCATATAATATATACAAATATTAATATGTCTAAATATCTATGTGGTCTTTATGGATAGGAAGAGCTATATCTATCTCTGTGAAAATAATAGCAAGCAAGGAATAAACTATACATAGCTCCTGTAGTCCCCATTTCTGTAATTAGTCACATGACTGTAGTAGATATAAATAACTTCCTTTTTCTACTATCCTTTTCTCTCAGTCAGCATCCCAGCTGGTTGATTTGGAGTTCTTTATCGCACAGAATTACTGAAGGGTCTTAATCCAACAGCAGGATAGTTTTCTCACATCCAGGAAGGTAGATTTCTTCCACTACTAAGATATCTTAGCCTTGGAGTTCTAAGCTTCTCAGCATTGTTCAAGTCCCCTCAGATGTCACCATACAAGTTTCAGTCTCACTTTCCCAATTAATATCCTCGCTTTTTCATGAGAGACATGGCAAGTGTAAGATTTTGATTTCCATTGTAATTCTGCAATCAGCAGAATTAAAATATGCATCTACTTTTTAAAAGAAACCAGCCCTGCACTATAAGAAAAAGAGACTCTTCCAAGTGCTTTAGAAGCTCCTCTGTTCTCTATTGCTTGAACTGAGGATTAAAAGCCCTGAGTTTATACATTTCTGTCTCTACGTTCTCCAGTGCAGTTAGAAGAGGCATCTCACCCACAGTTCTTGTAGCAATCATGATTACTATAAGAATTAAGGATTGAAGACACTGGGTTCTCAGGATATTTCATTATAATCAATAAGAAGTGATCATTTAAATTAATTGTAATATAACTTTACATTATGAATTACTAGTATTTCATTTCCCACTGGAAAGGAGATCAGTACTTCATCAGAGGACACGGACATGACCAAATAATCCTCAGAATCTTCTGGCATCAAATAAGTTCAGATAGAGAAACAGCTACCATCCTTAGGACTGGGGTAAAATGAAAAAGGGCTAGTTATCATCTTAGGGGAAGATTCCCAAGGAGCTGGGGCTCAGACCTTTAAGAAGGGGTCAATGCCAGGGGAGTGATGAGGCCATTCCTGGCAATGCAGTAAGAATCAAGTAGAGGTCTGCCAAAGTAGAGGGAAAAGTATGAAGACGCTCCTTATGCAAGAAGAGGCTTAAGAAGGAATGAAGAACTCCCTTCTTACTTTTCCTTCTGCCTTCTCATCTCCCTATACTGCCCCCTATTCTCAGAACTCAGTAGGAAGCATTTTAAAAGGAGAAATGAAAACTGTGCAGTTTAGTGCCACTGTTCTCAAGTATAGAAGGGTGGGTTTGCAACTAAGTGACAGTAGCTTAAGCACAAACACAGACTGAGACATAAACTATTCTGGTGTCCAGTGTAAGCTCTTGAAAATTCTTCCTTAATGGTTGAATTCCAAAAGCCATAATGAGCTGGTGGGGGAGCCATACAGGAGCAGGGAGATTTGTTACTAGAAACCACTTACTAGTAAAAGCCCATTTCTATGTGTTATAATCAAATGATATATGTTATACACATAAATTGCCCAGAACAGTGACTGGCACATACAAAGCACCATAATAAGTGATCGCTTAGAGTAGTAATAGTATCATCATCATAGCATCTTACTATATGTTAGTATTAAGTATTGATATGCAATTGATGAAATTAAGGTTAAAAACATTTTATGTCAGGTTATGAAATGTATAATCACAAACTTCCTGATAACAGATATTAGCTGGTACAAAAATAAAATGTATGCTATCACACCAAAAACAAAATAAAGCCACAAATTACTGTTGAAAAGTTTGAGTGATGCCCCAAAGGGTACATTTTCAAAGAGCTTCCTACAAAGTTTGGCTATTTGAATATGTGTTATGGTTTAATAATGTTCTTAACCCATGATTTTGCCAGTCTAATGCTTTCTGTCCCAGAAAAATCGATGACAATTATTGTCTTAAATCCTCCAGAACCTGAGCTACATTCATCTTTCTGACGGCATGTGTTCGTGAGCATGTGGGTAAATATTGGGGGGAAACTAGAGATTAGCATTATGATAACATAATGTCCCTTGGAACGGCAATTCGTGCAGACTAGATGACTTACGTAGAGTCAGAAAAGACAATATATAAATACTTTTCTTACATTTCTTAAATTAATTTGCTTGCTTCTCAATTAATACAAAATGGATTGACAGACTACCTTCTTTAACTTTTACGTTTTAGTTCTAATTCAACACATTAACATCTCCTAATTTAGTTACCATGTTTGGATTTTTTTTTTTTTTTTTTGGTGGTGATGGTTGATGGTCATTAATTCATTCTCAATGTCTAATTTTCACATTTATCCAAATGCTAATGCAACAATGCCTCACATTTATCATAGTTCACTTTTCTTGGGATTTCAATTTTTCAGAAAACCAATAACCTGATGCTCAGCCCAGAATTCCTCTCAACTCCCACCACCATCCTCAGCTGTGAAATAGTCAAAATAAATAAACCAAAATAAAGGTACTGAAAGGCAAGTGTTTTACTCACAGCAGAGTCACTCCACCCTCACTCAAAGCTTACACATTTATATTTTAAACCTAGTTCACACTGGTTAATTTGTTTCTTATCCCAATGTGGATAAGAGGAGTGAAATGTGGAGAAATAGGGGGGCAGTAGAATCAGATAAACCGAAAGTAGAAATGACAGCAGACAGAAAGCAGTTAGAGAGTAGATATAAAAATCAGTTTCAAAATTGTGGGCTCATTGTGTATCGGGGCACACAGCCCTCCATTATAAAGTAATGCCTCACTGCCCTGGTGCAAGTGCATTGGAACAGATTCCTGCACTAGGTGAGGTGAAACCATGAACAAGTCAGTTACTTCTCTAGGCCTTTATTCCTACATCTTTATAATTGAGGGTCTGATTAGATGATTTTCAAAATCCTTTAACAACCTAAATTTCTATTATTTTATAACAATTTTAAAATGAGCTTTCCATGACCTCCATTTAAAATGTCAGAAGGGTATGTGACACCTTTTAAAATATTTCTCCCAAAAGCAGTTAAAGGAAGTAAAATGATTTGGTCTTAACAGTAGTAAATACTTGTTATTTAGCAGAAGTAGGATATTTTTATAAGTACTTACATATATTTTTGATTTAATCATTACAACCATTCAGTGTAGTAGATTCTATTCATGCACATTGTTCCATTGAGGAAACTTAGGTTCACACAGGTGGTGTTAACTGCACAGTATCTCATGGTCAGACAGGATTCAAGATCCATTTTTGTCTTTTGCAGAACTTTATACTCCTCACCAAGTATCACAGATAGGCTCCATGTACTTGCAAGGGTGCTTCTGCTCTATTCCTGGGCCACAGGTCACCAGCAAGTTTCTGGTTTGCAAAGGTAGACAAGTAATCTGTGCTATCCCAATTACAGCCTATTGATAAGGAACATGGCCCCTGCCCCTGGCTAGATTCTGTATTGTACCAAGTTACTGCAAGAACATTCAAGTGATTAAATATGATTCCCACTGCTGTGCCCCCATATGACTTGCATACCAACTTATCAGCAAGAGATTGCTGATACATGGAGAGATTTCTCTTCTTTTCTGAATATGACTAATTATCCATTGATTTATAATTTTTAAAAATCTGTCATTTCTGTGTATGTGAAGCAAACAAGTATGCACAAATTTCTTCCCATGACATCTTGACCGAAAGTAAAGTCCCCTTTCTCTAACAATGGAAATAACATGGAAGAGGCTACGGCTCACAGGAGAGAACATAGACTATGAAGGCTTTCTGGGACAGCTAAACATTTTAAAACATACCATCTTAGGCAACTTACTTAAACTCTCACAACCTTAGTGATGGGCTGCACCAAGCAGGCCTACAAGCCCTGTACTTGCCCATCCTCAAGACTGAAGAAAGAGCCTGGAGTCGGTGAAAGAAACATCAGTGGTTTAATGCATGGAGGATCTTACACGTCTGAAAACAAGGTCCTGGAGTGACACCCCACTATGTGCTGCAGACAGTGGGCAGGACATGGCGGCAGTCTTCACTCCCAGGGGCAAGGGGAGGTTACCAGTTATAGGAGGAATTGACCTCAGGTTGTCTCATCCGTTACCAGGGAAAGTAGAAGAGAGGCACACCCCTCATGGCCCCTTTGATAAGCTATCATGGTGGAGATGTTCTGATCTAAATCACTAGCTGGGGTGGGGGCAATATTTAAGAAGGTCAGGAATGTGAATGGGGTGTAGGTGAAGCAGGCACTGGTCAGACAGGGGATGTACCGAGACCAAGAGAAGAGTCATCTTGGGTGGCCTGACCATACACTCCACCCCTACAGACCCTGCAGGACCCCTGCAATCTTGGTCTGCTCCTCTTCCCCATATCCCTGGGTCAGGTATGTAGGGGGCACTGCAACCAGATACCACAAGTACCGTACAGACAGCGAGCATCCAGAGAGCATCAGGAGTAAAATACCTAGTATGCTCAGAACACTCATTCGCCAGGATGTGGGCAAATTTTAGAGCCGAGCACTTACCGGGTCAATGGAAAGGGAGTCAATGACAGCAGTGTCCTGACAAGTTATAAGGAAGGTAAGGCCACCCCTGGTTTTCACAAACCCAGAGCCACCCCCATGGGGTGGGGAAGACACCTGCTCTAAAAGAAACATTTTGGTGGCCTAGCCAGCAGTCAAACTACAGGTCTGCCCACCCATGTTATGTTGAGTGCCATTAAGAGCTGGACCCATGAGGTCTTTCCTAACAAAAAACAGTTAATCCCACTAGTTGGGCTCATGTGTCCAGAAGCCAGCCTATTCCATTCCACACAGCATAGCCCAAGGTGGTTCATGGGCAGTCAGTTGTACAGTAACATTTATTGACGGGGATCCTTCTGACGTATTGGCATGTGGGACAGGAAGATGGTGAGAGTCTTTGTCCCCCATTGTCAGCCATCCCCACAGAGTCACATTAGCCGGGTCCATTTTTCATGAAAGTCCAGAGGAGAATGAAAACAGCATCTCACCGTAGACCCCACAATTAGATTCATTTGGCAGTGAGGCCGTGGTAGCTTCCCAGTCCTTGAATAGATTCCTCCGCTCAGGCTACGGATGATACGTAAGACATCTAACAGGCACAACACAGGGAGACCATGACCACCAAACAAAATACAAGCAGTACTGGCATTCTGAGATAATACCACACCTGCCCGTGGTTTTTGTCCTGGTCTCCCATATAGTTCAGAACAACTCAAGTTTTCAGTAATACAGCAATGTGTCCATAGGCCACAAAGCAGGCCACTCTGGTCAGTAAGGTTTAAGTTAAATCATGTATAAGCCACAATGACTTCCCCATACCTCCATACGTGACAATGTTCCCATAATTTCCCCCATTTGATCGCAAATCTTTTGATAGACCAAAGTATATGTCACTAGAAGCCAGGGTGAATGCTGCCTGCCCTGGGTCCAGATTATGACCTTCTGTGCTTGACCTCCTTCATATTTGTCTAGTTATCCATGCTGGGGAAAACGGATCAGATACTGCTCAGAGGTATGTTAATGGGGAAACATTTTATAGGCTACACATTTTATCACTTATACGGAATTGTTACACGAGCATTGTACATGTGCTTTCAGTGGCAGACTTAAAGTAAGCAGCCATACATCATGAGTAGTTACACTCTGTGACAACTTCATTAGACAATTTTCTTTTCCTCCTGAACATCAGGGCAAAAGTGAGGCTAATACAATAACTTTTATAAATCTAGACCTCAATCAACAGAAACAGAATTTCTTATCTACTGAAATATAACATTTTTCTCTCTAAAACTACCCTTATCACCACCAAACACAGCCAAATCAAGACTAATTTGTTTGCAAAGTAAGTCTGGTCAATTGACCACATAGGCTCCTCCAAACTAGCTGAGGTAGAAACTCCTCAGAAGGAATCTCAGACTGAATTCCCTAAAGGCCTCTCAAGGCCAGGAAAGTCATGCCAGAGGTCTGCCATCAGGCTCTACCTCAGTCGATTTCTCTCTGCTTGCTAGATATCTCCAAACTACAGAGATTCCCACACATGCCAGGAGACAGTTTTTCCCATCCACCTGATAAGGCTGCTCAGAACCCAAGAGTCTCCAATTTCTGAAAGGGCCAGGCAGAGAGAAAAGAAAAATGTTTCAATTCTACCCACAGGTGTAGTTTACCAAACTGCTATAAGTTATAACTAACTTGAGGGAAGGGCTTCCCTATATCTGGAAAACACAGACCAAAACCAGTAATATCTGACTTCCCTGGTGGCACAGTGGTTAAGAATCCGCCTGCCAGTGCAGGGGACACGGGTTCGAGCCCTGGTCCGGGAAGATCCCACATGCCGCGGAGCAACTGAGCAACTAAGCCCATGCGCCACAACTACTGAGCCTGCACTCTAGAGCCCGCGAGCCAAAACTACTGAGTCTGAGTGCCACAACTACTGAAGCCCGCGCGCCTAGAGCCCATGATCTGCAACAAGAGAAGCCACCCAATGAGAAGCCCGCAAACTGCAACAAGAGTAGCCCCCGCTCGCCACAACTAGAGAAAAGCCCACACGCAGCAACAAAGACCCGAGGCAGCCAAAAATAAAAATAAATTAATTAATTAAAAAAAAACCAGTAATATTCCAGACAAAAAGCATAAAAATTATAACCATATTCACCAGTTCACTCAGTAACCAATCTTTTTTTTAACTTTTTAGAAAGCCATCAGGCTTTCCATTAGGATTCTTTAATTTTTTACCCCATTCAATGGTATCATAAAATTTATTAGAGACCTAAACTTATCAAAATGTCCTTCCTATGTATCTTCTTGAAGATGAAGCACTTTTGCAAAAGCATCAGAGTACAACTGTCTATAAATGACAAAAGACTTAAAAAGGCAGAGTTAAACACCTAATTACAATAAAATAAAAATAAAGAAACTTGGTTACATTAACTAGAATTATGACTGATTATAATCAGAACCCTTAAAAACCTTAATACCTGGTAAAAACCAAGAAGCAAGTAATCGTGAATATCTGTCATACCAGCATTTCCTGATTGGAAAACTTACGCTTTAGTCTTCCTCTCCTAAGAAGGCAAGGGTAGGTAAACTTAGACCAGCCCAGCAATTAATGTTCTACTATTTTATTCTATTTGAAATGACCCAAGCAATCAGTGAATTCTCTTCATTTAACTTAGTTTAGTTGCAAATTACCAAAATCTGGAGAGACTACTTTAGACAGACATTCCCCAAACATAATTATTCCTATAGAGTTTACCTACAAGCTCTTATGTCATTTACATCTCAAACGCATGAAAAAAGAAATACCAATTTCTTCTAGAAAGCTAACTTCCTCTAAGGGCATAAGCAAAAACCAGTTTTAGAATGTCAAAAGAGCCCCATCTTAGACATTTTCAGGGATTTTTCTTTTTTTTTTTTCAGTTTCTAAATAGCTAATTCAGTTTCAACAAGTAACAGTAATAGACAATAATACAAATCATTCACTCACATTCACATGCCTCACTTTCAGAGGAACCAGTATCAGCATTCAAGTTAACCTTCGCCTTGGCTGTCAGCTCAGCCTCTGTGACCTTTCTTAACACAAAAAGGCAACAGCCAGCCCACAGCTGCGGCCACTTCTTTCTCCCCCACTGGAAAGGCAGCCAGTATCTCCCCAACAGCCTACTGTGAGTTCTCTCTATTCCCTTGGCAGCCCCTGTTCATCAAGGACAGCCACGACAGGGCCCACATATGTGGATGGCCACTCTGAGATTACCCTCTGCAACTTTCCAGCCACACATGTTAGTGGATGGCCCACAACCTTCCATCCCCTATCCTTACTTCCTGACATCTCGGTGCTAAAGGGAGTCTCTTTAGTCTTCTGGCTGCTCCACCAATTTCTGGGCTGCACCATGCAGTCCTACACGACCTGTACCTGCCCAGCTTCAGGATGGAAAAAGAACGCAGAGTCGACAGGCAACAGAGACATCAATGGTTTAAAGGAAAGTGGCACTTACTTGTTTGAAGCAAGGTCGTGCACACCCCACCTCGTGCAGCAGAGGCAGGCAGGACTTGGCGTCAGTCTTTGCTCCTGCAGGGAGAGGGAGGTTACCAGTTATAGGGGGAATTGATGTCAGGTGGGCTCATCTGTTACCCGGGAAACTAGCAGAGGGGCACGCCCCTCACCACCACTTTGATAAGCTATCAGGTGGAGATGTTCTGATCTGAAGGTTAGGACAATCACCAGCTGGGGCAGGGGCAAGTATGTAGGGAGGTCAGTCATGTGAGTAGGGTGTAGGTGAAGGAGGCACTGGCTGAGCAAGGGATATACCAAGAGCAAGAAAACAGCCATCTTGGGTGGTCTGATCATACACTTGGTTTTCTCATAGAAAAACTGGTGATAATAACATTCCTTAGCTTGAAAGGTTGTTGTGAAGTAAATGAGTATGTATGTAGAACAGCATCTGACATACCGTGTTTAAAAAACATGATGCTATTAGCTGCCTCAGAACTATCACTTAAGATCCTACTGATAATTGGAGACACCTGAAGGCTATGTTCGGGCTCTATTTCTTTTCATTTCCCCAGTGCCTAGTGCAGTACCTTATGTCTTTTAGAGGCTGCATACATTTCTGAATGCATGTCATTTGCTTCTCTAAGGTTGTAATTTTTTTCATCTCTAATGGACCAAAAATATCAGCTTTGCCTACCTGAAAGGGTTATTATAGGCCATATAGTACACTAAGTAGTTTATTTTTATAAAATCTCTTAAGGAAGGTATTAAGACCTTTTCCCCACATTCTACAGACAAAAAAAGCGCTCACAGGGGCTTCCCTGGTGGCGCAGTGGTTGAGAGTCCGCCTGCCGATGCAGGGGACACGGGTTCGTGCCCCGGTCCGGGAAGATCCCACATGCCGCGGAGCGGCTGGGCCCGTGAGCCATGGCTGCTGAGCCTGCGCGTCCGGAGCCTGTGCTCCGCAACGGGAGAGGCCAGAACAGTGAGAGGCCCGCGTACCGCAAAAAAAAAAAAAAAAAAAAAAAGAGCTCATATACCTTGCTCACAATCAGCAAAGAAAAGCAGAGCCAGAATTTGAATCCAGGTTTGTCTTATGTCTGAACCAGGATGATTTGTTGCTTGTGTCTCATGAGCTAGGTTATGAGAAAGGGCTTATACCCATATAAGGCATTTGTATATGGTAGCAAGTTTGTAGCAGTGGCCTCTTAACAGCTAGTTCTCCTCAGTGAATTATGTACTCTCCTTCCCTGTTTATAAGTCTATCCTAGATATTGAGAAGCAATATTTAGGGTAAATGAGGGGAGAGTACTCTTGCCATTGCCACACAGATAATTCAAGTGGGTCAATTATCCAGTATGTGCATTATTCATATCCTTTCATCTTTCTAGTAATTGTCCAACTGCTGGCTCTTTTCTCAGTGTTAATAGCAAAAACACATTTAGATCAGGTCATTATGAAATTAATTAACAGGCCATCTAAAAGTCATTTGGAGAAAAAGAAATACCAATATATGTGTACAATATCTACGAATTTAGTATCATCATTTTCACTTCCATGTTCCAATGTACTCATATGTAAAATAAGAATACCAAAATTCTTTCACTATATTCATGAGGATTAAAATTTAAATGTACAGATCCCTCTATAGTGCCTGGTACATGTTCAAAGATCAATAAACTATAGCATATTGTGAATAGCAATTAGGATGAAGGTTGAAGTTTTTTAAACCAAAATATCCATGGAATAATCAATGTCAAACAAAATATGGCTCATTCTTCATATATTATGCAAATACTGAATTCATATCAAGTGTGGTCATCGGGTTCAAGAGGGGGCCCACATAGGCAGGACTGTATATTATAGAACACGGACAAATTTAACAACTATGGTGACATAAATTATATATATCAAAGTCTCCATTCTACATAGATTGATCTCTAATTCAATACACATTGTCTATATGTGTTTCTGTATTTTCTCCTTTTCTGAATTTATTTCCCATTATTAATCTGAAATATAAACTTCATTCATTCATACTGAGCACTTATAATGTGCCTGAGCTGTGCAGAAATTTAGAAAAAGAAAAACCTGATATATACCCTATTTCCTCAAGGAACTCTGGTGAAAAGAGAAACATCAACAGATAATTAGAATCTCGGGAAAGAAGTGTTAATAGAAATATTTATAACACAATATGGCAGGAATGAGGAAGACATGGGTAAGTGAGTGCCATGCTCTGCTAGGGGCATTAAGTAACACAGGAAGAGATGACTGATCTTTGCCAAATTGGCTCACTCCCCAAACTTGTTCATTCTGTTTCTCAGTAGAAACTGCTGCAGTGGAAGCTAAGAATATGGAGGTAAATAGAAAGGTTCATAGGTTGACGCCTATGCATTCTTTTTTTAAAATTTTATTTTATTTTATATATTTTTTAACATCTTTATTGGAGTATAATTGCTTTACAATGGTGTGTTAGTTTCTGCTGTATAACAAAGTGGATCAGCTATATGTACACATATATCCCCATATCCCCTCCCTCTTGCATCTCCCTCCCACCCTCCCCATCCCACCCCTCTAGGTGGTCACAAAGCACCGAGCTGATCTCCCTGTGCTATGTGGCTGCTTCCCACTGGCTATCTATTTTACATGTGGTAGTATATATAAGTCCTATGCATTCTTTATCCCTGGCCTCGTCCAGGAGGGGAGGAAGAGAAGGGTGTTAGAAAACTGAATCGAAGAGAATTCTTTCTAATAGAACAAAAAGAGGAGTTCACTTGGTAGCTCTTTGAACAAAGCAGCACATAGTTTCACCTCTTTTGTCACCCTCTGTTCCTCCTTATGTATTTTCAATATATCAAGTGCTTTGGATATACTGTCTTACCTAACACTAACAGTTCAACGAATTAGAAATTATTGACCTACTTACAAAACTGCAAAAAAATAAGGTCGAGGTTTTAGCCAAGTCTACAGAGCTGGTTAGTGGTAGTCAGTCATCAAATTCACTCTCCTACACAGCTTCAATACGTTGGAGAATGAGAGAACAGGAGCATATTACTACTAGTGTCATGTCCAATTCTATAAATACCAAATACTTCTAAAGAAAGCTCCCAATTTTATTTCTATCTTACTTATGATTCACTTGTTCAATGAAAAACAAAAAGATAAGGAAGTGAGACCTAGTTAGATGTATGCTTTTTACATGCATTATGCATGCTTAGAAATGTAACTTTGTAGTTACATTTGTACAAATTTGAGGAAGTGTTAGGATCATTGGGATTTGGAACAGCTAGTCATTGTTTTCACTGGCATTTTCCATGTCAGTGGATAAATGGATAAATGATATCAGACACACTGACAATAACATTATTTTGAATTTGTATAATTCATCTAAGTAATTTAAATATTGACAAACCAACTAAATTATCAGTCTTTTATAATGAGGGACAAAAAGGTTAAAGAATTTGGGCAAGAACACAGTAAATTAATGGAAGAGCTGATAAATTCATGAAGGCTCATGAATTGCATTGAGTTGTTAAATTCTTGTTTGTAAAATCAGGAAGAACTCAGAATTCACTAAGTTGTGGTACATAATTACTTTTCTTGAAATATCATCAAATCCATGAAATAAATCTGTAAGAGAATATACTTTTGGCCACATGAAAAAAGCATATGTGTTATTATTGGAGTACTTCATCATACTCTAAGAGGTAATTAGTGTTAAAAATAAACCTGGGGAAGGCAATTCTTAAAGTAAAAATGGGCATATTTATTCACCTATTTAACTCCCTCAAGGAGATATTATGATGATTAACTGGATCATGACTACAGAGTAGTTTATGAAAAAACACCTTAATTCTCAAAATTATTAGCATGATTTCACCACAATTATCTCCAATTTGTACCCTTTCCTGAATTAAATTTCAACTTTGTTGGCTCCTTGAGGAAAACAGAAAAATCACTCAATGCTAGAGGCACACTCACTTTCAAGAGGTTATGTAAAGGATAAAAAGAGGCAAACTTTAGTTAATACATTGTGCAACCCTGTACTTATGCCTCAGAACAACCCTGTGAGGAATCAAATTTCCACTGTTTGGCAGCTGCATCTCAAAGGACTCAGTGAAGTTTTAGACACATATTAATGGAATGATAGCGCAGGAGGGAAGGATAGAGAGCAATTAGTCTGACATCTTCATTTTATATAAAAAAAACTGAAAGCTAGAAAGTAAAGTGATTTGCCCCATGAAACACTATCACTTGATATACTCTTGAGTTTGTTCAACTCTCTATTCTATTGTTCAATGTTTCACACTTCAGTGTGTGGGCATTTTGGGTTTAGACACCGGGAGAAGCATCAGGGTATGTCTCTCTTTCAACATATAAGAAGGATTCTTCCTGTAACAGACACTGTTTCTGACATCCAAAAACAAATACCATTTAGATTAGTAGTGAGATATGTGCAGCAGCTCACTAATTTGAGCGCTTATCTACCGCAAGATTGTTCAGCTGATAACTCCTGACCAGAACATGTCCATAATTAGAATTACAAGAGGTTGCCAAGCACGAATCTACCCTCAGCAAAGTAAAAACCACTCTGGACTCTGATAGAAAAGTAGAAAATATAATTCCTTGGAAAAAATAAAAGTCATCAGATTATAACTAATGTAGCTAACTAGCCACTTTGAGCTCAACAAATCAGTGATATCAACTATTTCTTCTTCAAATGATGTGAGAAACTGAAGTCCATGTTTCATATTTACTATGATGACACCTTTAGAAAATAAATGTTTAAACTGCTTTTAGGAGTGTCAGTCGATGAATGAAAATGTTTCTCCATTTGTCAAGTGGCAAAATTACTTCCTTTTTTTTAGTATAAATTCTAAACTCCTGTGAAACGCTGTAATTGTGCCTACCCAATTTCCTTTTCAAATCAATCAAGCATTTATCCATGAGGTCAATTTCTCAGAAGATAAACTCAGAAAGTTCAAATAATTTAAAAAGGATTTGTTTTAAAGACTAACATTTTAAACTAATGAACAGAGCAAACAAGCCAAATAACACTATACAAATTATTTCTTTCAAGCGATCATGTCTATAAGCTCATATAGTTCAACTTATTTGACTCCATAGGAAAAGGAGTGAACAATAAAATGACTTTTCCTACAAGTTTCATTAAAAGTTCCTTTTTAATTTTACTCTTCTTCCTTTTTTAAAATCAATGCTATTCTCAGATTATTTGGAAGGAGGTCTGTAATGTAACATCAATAATTCGCAATAGTGGTTTATTTATTTTTGCATGGTACAACAGACTTACAGTTTATTCTTTAGTGTCTTTGTGTGTGTGTCTAGTTCTATGTGTCTGTGCATGTACTCTAGTTTTACTTAAAATATTTTTGTAGCTTTTAGGTATAATCTATATACAAAAAACTGCGTGTATTTAATATATACAATCTGATGTGTTTGGACATATGCATACATCAGTGATATCATCACCATAATCAACTTTATAAATATATCCATCACCTCCAAAGGTTTCCTAGTGTCCCTTTTCTTTTCTTTTCTTTCTTTCTTCTTTGTTGGGATAAGGACATTTAACATGACACCTACCCTCTTAACAATTCTTAAGTGCACAATACAGTACTATTAACTATAGGCACTCTGTTGTACAGCAGATCTCTAGAATTTATTCATCTTTTACAACTCTATACCCATTGAACAGCTCCCTATTTTCCCCTCCTCCCATCCCCTGGCAACCACTATTCTATATTCTGCTTCTGTAAATTTGAATATTTCATTTTTCTCATATAAATAGAATCAAGCAGTTACTTGCCCTTCTGTGACTGACTTATCACACTCAGCACAGACTTCCAAGTCCATCCATGTTGTTCTTTTTTTTTAAGACCAAATCATATTACATTGTATGTATATATCACATCTTCTTTATCTATTCATCTCTCAATAGACATTTAGATTGCCAAGCTGCAGGATACAAAATCAACATACCAAAAATCAGTTGCATTTCTATACACTAACAATGACCTATCTGAAAAAGAAATTAAGAAAATAATCCCATTTACAATAGCATCAAAAGGAACAAAATACTTAGGAATAAATTTAACAAAAGAGATGAAAGACCTATATACTGAAAACTATAATACATTGATGAAAGAAATTAAAGAAGACACAAACAAATGGAAAGACATCTATGTTCATGGATTGGAAGACTTAATATCATTAAAATCTTCATATTTAAACAAATTTAAAGGTCTCCTTTTGATACAAATCTCAATGTATATGTACCAGTTAACTAAATTGTAAGACAAAATGGGAAAATTTCCAAGTTTAATCATGAAAGCAAAATGACATAGATCTCTATTTGTGGGCTTATTCATCCTATGAAATTTCACCTGTCCTCATCATGTTATTGATAATATTTTAATGCTGTCCTCATGTTTTATACATTTCAAAGCACTTGAAATTGATTTTTTTGAGTTGATCCTCTTAGAATCTCAGTGAAATCCACATGAGAAGGTACCATTATTCTCATTTTATGGAAAAGAAAATAGAGGGCACAAGCGGTCAAGTGATTTTCTGAAGTTTCCGTAGGCAGTCACATGTGCTTTTAATAGAACTGATCTGTGTCTCTCAGAGTCTGGCTAACTTTATAGCACTCTAACTCATGACACTGTAACTGAATAGCAAATACATAAAATATGAAAATATGGCTCAAACTATAATAACTTAAAGCAGTATTTCTCAGCTCTTTCTTTTAGACATACATGAGGAGGGGGATATTATTTTTAAGGTCAAATTGAAGATCTAGTCTGGAAATTGGTTTTATCTGAATAGCAAGAAAATCTGCACTCAAATCTCTGTTTTACTGACAACACATGAACGTGCTAGAAAAATAAAACTTCAGAGATTTCCTGTTATACAAGTATTTTTCTTAGCTCTCAAATACTGCAAACATTTTAAAGTTTCTTTGAAGAAAGAAAAGAGAACACATATATCTCCCCTTTTTTGCATTTTTAAAACTCTTTTGGAGTATTTCAAAGATAAATTTATAGTGTAGACAGTTTCTCTGTGTCTTCTGTAAACCTAAAGAGAGGCAATATTGTTATATGAACCTCCATTTATGGCAGTATGAGGCAGATTTAGAGCTGTTGTTCAAAGCTTTTTTGATGTGTTTCTTGGGCCACTGTAGAAAACTGGGGAGGGAAAAAAAGCTCTAAAATAGTTTATACTGCTTTTTATTTATTTATATATTTTTGAGATTATACACTGTGAGGTTGGAGAAAATCTTAAAACTGCAGCAAATACTGAAAGAAATGCTGAAGTAGTTTAAAGTATAGTTGAAAACAAGGGAAATTTGAGGAATAACAACTGTGAAGTTACCTATAGATATGATGTTCCAGTCTTCCTCTTCTATTTATCTTGCAGGCATATTCAAGTTTGTTCTTTCCTTTTCCTGCGAGGCATTATATGGCTATAGCTTGTATATACAAGGGCTTGGTAGAACTATTCTCATAATACAGCTTTGCTAATACTGCTTATTCAACTGCTATCTACTATTTCAAAATAATGACTTAAATTAACCCACTCTTTAGTCTTATAGATAAAGCAATTCCTAGGGTGAATTTTTCTCATTGGGTAGAATTTTTCCTAGAAGAGCTGAAGAAAAAAACCTTTCCACATTTCATATTTGAATTGACCTTAATAATTGACTGAATATTTTATTGACCAAAATCTCCCAGTAAATGCAAAAAGGTAGTATAAAAAGAACACTCAGAATTTCTAGCATTTCATATCTCTTAAAGGCAGCTTAACTGTTAATATTCAGGTAATGACATTCAGTAAGTATAATATAATAAGCATGCTTTTCTTGACGGCTTGGATAACAAATCAAAATGAAAGTTTTATAGTCACCAAGATGTTAGTCTGGAAAAAGCTGAATTTAATTTATAGCTGAAATGGTGATTTTACCTTCATCATGTTTCTACTAGTATTCTTTTTCTTCTTTTTATTATTATTACTAAAGAGTGGTATGTATATCTCCAAATATATCAGGATACATATATATACACATACGTATACATATGTATGCATATATATACACCTATTTATATGTGTATGTCCTAAGTACCCCAATAGTTTAAACAATTTTGTGTTTTAATCTGTCTTGACTGAACTAATTTTATGATGATTTGAATTCTGGGCATTTCCTGAGTGAGTGTGATCAATACAGTAATATCTGTACTACAGACAAATTATAGTATCTATTCCTGCCACAAAATGTCTCCACATGGAGATGATGTAAACATTTAATTTCCTTCTTTAAAGGTATAATAAAATTGTAATTCAGGCTACAAAGTTGTAGTTTTTTTCTGCTTATAACCTTATTTTTCATCATTTGAATAAACATGACTATCCATAACTATTAAGGACCACCTTTCTCAACCACAGATTAAGCTATGTGTAAAAAGAAAAAATATGCAATTAGAGTGATCAGTCCCAACACTCCAGACATCTTCAAAAATATTGGCCATACTTGCAGATGTTTGCTGTATGCATCCCTTATGTATAGTGACTTAAGTTAGAAACATGTGAAACTCAGTTAGTGCCTCTATCTTAATACATAATTAAATATAGAAAGATTTGACTTTCCATTTTTACTTGTGTGTATATTTCACTATTGTTAACCCCAGCAACTATTGCTCGTCATTTTGATACAATTCTAGTAAGACACTCTTCCTTTCCAAACATTATTTTCAATCAAAGGAGGAACAAACATATTTGAAAAGACTTCCAGGAGGCATCATAATGTGGGCAGGACAGAAAGAGTGATTACTTTTAAAGAGCAACATTTATTTTGCCCTAAAATATTCTTTGAGAAGTGCCAATTCTGAAAGACAATACCTTTGTTACTGTGCGGCTACTTCAATTTTTTAAAAAAAACTTTAATGTATCTATGATATAAAATGTTACACATTTAACTTTTCTGAAATACATATAGGATGTACACAATGGAGGAACACAGCATATGGGATTTGCTTTCAAAGCCAGTATGTAAGGTAAGAATTATATGCTACCAAAAATAGGCTGTAATTCTTTAAAATGCCCATGTAAAATAGACCATATGTCCAGTTTTGTTCAGTACATACTAGAAAAGTCATGTGGTGAAAATTACATTTCTGTAAATACTAGAAGCCCAGGTCACAAGATGCACTCTGGGTAATAGGAAATGAATGAGAAAATGGGAAATTCACTTCTGTCATTTCAAGATTACTCCAGCCCATATACTCATGGTGAGAAATGGCCAATAGGGCCATCTATGCTTTTTAAATTGTCATCTATTTCTCTCCCTCTCTCCTCTCCATCTCTCTCTCATTCTCTCCTACCTCTTCCCTCACTCTCTCCCTCTTGTTCCCCTTCACTCCCTCACTCCTTCTCTCTTTCTCTTTTCCTCCCTCAGCTGAAAAAAACAGAGTTGAATTTGTGTGGCTAAAATACAATCATTGCAAAATCTAAAGGTATACTGATAAGGAATACCTTATCAGTAAAACGTTTTCAGCACAGCCATCCTGCATTAAATTCTCTACCTACCTTACATCATCAATAGGCGCCATGAGTAGTTAAGTATTTAGTAAGTTTCTACCAGGTGCATAACAGCATTCTGAAAACTAGAATGCTGTCTGGGGATGGGCATCTTTGCAGTCTCGCTCTGCCTCACTCCAGCGGGTTGGTGCCATCTCTTTTTTTTTTAAAGTGTGGGCTCAGAACTGAAAATAAATGGTCAAAAAATTTTAATCTGGGGGCTTCCCTGGTGGCGCAGTGGTTACGAATCTGTCTGCCAATGCAGGTTCGAGCCCTGGTCCGGGAAGATCTCACGTACCACAGAGCAACTAAGCCCAAGCGCCACAACTACTGAGCCTGCGCTCTAGAGCCCATGAGCCACAACTCCTGAGCCCGAGAGCCACAAGTACTGAAACCCATGTGCCACCACTACTGAAGCCCGCGTGCCTAGAGCCCATGCTCTGCAACAAGAGAAGCCACCGCAATGAGAAGCCTGCACACCGCCATGAAGAGCAGCCCCTGCTTGCCACAACTAGAGAAAGCCCACACAGCAACCAAGACCCAACATAGCTAAAAATAAATAAATTAAATAAATTTTAAAAAATTTAATCCAATAATAGATTTATTATCTCATCTCATATTCTATTAATTAAGCCTAAGATGACATGTTGGCCATAGATCATGGTTGACTTATATTGTTTTTATTGTCAAACGGCCCCTCAAACATTTTTTTTTGAGTTTGTATATATACCTTTATATTTTTTTACAAACTGTATATATACTTTTATTAAATCACATTATCCATTTCCTGCAATTCAAGGAAGTACTTGCTTGTAGTGGGCTGGTATAGAGAAGGAGAAACTATTATCCCTGTATATTCAACCAAGAGAAAGAGTTTTGACTTTTATGTGTATAGTTCCCCAACAACATCTCATTAAATTACTAGCCAGTGGATAATCCATGATAAAGCAGTGTCTTCTTAATAGCTTGTCTATATAGCAGCCTGATATATCTGTCAATCAACAAGCATGAATCTGGCACCTGCCATCTACAAAGTATTGATACTATGCAAGATATAGAGATCAATTATATTTGTGGCTTTGCTTTTAAACAAAGAGCACGATATCTATTACGTAAAGGTGTTTTCTATTTTTATTATCTTTTGTAATTTGAATTATGAACTTTGCAGAATTCGTGTCACTGCTGTAGAGAGCAGTATCCATAATCACTAAAATGTTGTTTTCCTCAATATATTCACTGATCTAATGAGTGTGTCTTAGTTGTGTGTAAATGATACCTACGGCAACTGCTTAAGTTAAAACACAGTCCAGAAATAGTTATGTTTTACTGTCATGAAGGAGAACTGACACTTCTATTCCTGAACTTAAGATACATAATATCACTTGTGCTGCATTATGTATTCTGGATTTCTCTGTGAAATCTTTAACATAGGAAATTATGTGCAGACACGATAAAACTCATAAATTTAACAAATCTACTTAGTTTGTCAGAGCAAACTTTATCCTAAGAGTAGTTACAAATTTCTGCACTGGTACCAAAAGCTCAATGATAAAGGATTTTATTTGCTTACCTCTAAAGGATTTTATTTGCTTACCTCAGTGGAATAAGAAGGAATGTGTTTTGACTCTCATTGGGTTGTTGTGTACATAGATTAGGAAAGAAAACTTCGTGCTATATCATAAGAATTTTAAAGAATTAGGGGCAAGGGTTATCAAGTGCTTACCACAGTTTGCTTTTCCTTTTTAAAAAATAATTAACACAGACTATCAATACAACATTCAAATATTTATAGAACATAACACAAATTATTGTAAATTGCCATATAGATTTCTGTAAGGAGAGTATTAATATCACTCCTTCACAGGTTAATCCATCCTTTTCCATAGACTTCAGATTGAACTTTTAACCTCTGATGGCAATCTTATAATTTTTTATGCATGTTCATAAAAAACAACTTGGTTAAAAGAATGTGGTTGTCTCAAGGTAAAATTATTCCTATTACTATAAAAAATCAATGGTACCTCATGCCCTGAGATCAATATAATTATATGTAATTATTGTACAAATAATATCTTTGTAGAAAAAAATCCATTTTTTACCTGCAGACGAGGGTAGTTCCTTCCCAAATCCTCAAAAATGCATTAAGATAGATAGATAGATTGATTGATAAGGGAAAGCATGACATTTTTCTGAAAATATAATAGAGGACTATATATGTGTATGTATCGAGACTGAAATTTGGTATAAAATAAGGATTTTCTTACACTCCATTCAAGGAATCAAGATAACTAATGATTTTCAAGAATACCATTTTAAGGGATTTAAGATCTCTATGTATTCAATCTTTATAGAACAAAAATTACAGGAACAGAATGCAGAGTATAAAATCAATAAGAAAACAAGGAAACATTTATAAAAATAAAACAGTAGTAAAACTAATATTTCTTTCAATCCATGATATTTTTAATTGACAAAAAATGAAATAAGAAGCCAATTATAGTGAACATAATAGATGGATATTAGAATAGAGAATACACTTTATTTTTAAGGAACTATGGACCATTTCAAAAGTTGACCACATATTAGGTCTCAAAATAAACTTCGGTAGTTGCTAGAAAGTAGACATTTCATAGAAATCATTCACTGTTCAAAGTGTAATCTAGCCAGAAATTAATTGAAAAACAGAAAAAAAACTTACACCTGAGTAAAGAAAGAAAACTTCTCCCTAGTTAAATTAAGAATTTGTAAATCTTCTTTGGTGAGGTGTCTGTTCAGATCTTCTGCCCAATTTTTTTTTCAGGTTGTGTCTTTTATTATTTTTGAGTTTAATGATGTTTTTAAAGATGAGAATAATAACAGCTTTTTATATGCTGATGGGGATGATCCACTAGAGGGTGAAAAATAATGTAAGAGAAAGGAGGGTTGCTGGAACACACCTTTAGGTGAGAAAGACGGGGTATAGTGCTCAAGTCTCTAAATTACTCAACCACTGAATTTTCATTATATGAAAACTAAACAGTGTCTTTTGCACACACAGTATTCAGTATATGCTGAATATATATAAAGTATATATACACATATATATTTTGAAAGTATGTACATATACTGAAATGCAATACGAGAAACGTAGAAACTTAATTATGAGGTAAATCACAAGGTTGTTAAACAAAGAAACATTGTAATAGAACAATTTATTTCCCTGAAATATGCACATTTTAAAGTAGTATCTTGTTTTAAAAACTACAGTAGCAACTGGTATTTTCATTTCTTAAATATTGGTAAGAGATTATCTTTCCCCTGCATTTCTTTTCACTACATTCCTTCTGACCTAACATATAGGCTTGTAACATAGAGGCTTGTAAAAAATACAATAACACTATATGTTAGGTCAGAGGGAATGTAGTGAAAGGGAATATAGCTTATTATTTATAATTTGTTATAAATTATTTATTATAATCACATATTAAGTATTATATCAAATTATAGTTTATTATATTAAAATTATTTATATATTGGAATAAATTATTGGATTCATTTTTTTATAATTTAGTCGATTATTATTATAAATGGATTGAATGAACCTATTTGGATGCAGGCTTTTATTCATCCTTGTCTTTTCTTTCAGTTCTCTATTTTCCCACTCTTTCCCATTCTTCTTTTGTCATGCCTTTTAGACTTTTATCATGTCATTTATGACACTGGGTTTTAGTTATAGAAGAACAGAGTTTAGTGAAATTTCGGTTTAGTGAAATTATTCGAAGACATTACCATCTTTGAAAATGTATTAAAATTTCCTGTAAAAGTGTTTAATCATGAAACATGTCTTCTCTTTGCCAAATTTATAATTTAAATAATGCATTTTCCTATATCAGACTAATTATTCTGACATTTCTATTCTGATACAGAAATGAAAAATAAAAGATCCTTGGCTTTCAAAGAATTTATAAGGATATCAGGGAACTATTTCAAAACACATACCCATTTAGCTGACATCAACTGACACAACTCCTGCCTTTAAGTTGCTCAGTCTTGTAGGAAGACAATAAATATATAAATGTCATAAAATATAAGAAGTAAGATTGAAGCTATTTTATATAAATGTCATAAAATATAAGAAGTAAGACTGAAGTGAGAAACAGTTCCTATCTGTTGTGAGAGAATGGTCTCTCACTTAATGCTATTCTTAGGATCAAGTGAGACAATGCAGGAAGCTGGCTTAATGCAGTACCTGTTACAAGGTCAGTGTTCATTAAATGATAGTGCTAGAAATTGTTTCATTGATCTTTCTCTTTGTTGGGGTTCTCCAGAAGCAGATACTAAGACAAGAATTTGAGTGTAAACAGTTTATCCAGTAGGTGATCCCAGATTACTTACATTATCAAGCTAGTTACCACTGTGAGCTTAATCTTGCCAGGGAGCTCAATGGTCCACATCACAAGATCACACCTCAGAGTTATCCTCCACCTTCACTCCATGGGGTGTGGAAACTAAGGGTATGTATCCAATTCACAGGCTGCCATTGGTAGAAGATGGACTACAAGGACATTAATTCTCTTATACTTCTGGCTTGTTCTAAGTATAGGTTCATTGCACCTGTGTCCTCTCCCCCAAATTCTTCTGGTGGAGAACTATTCACATTTACAGTGAGAAGCATTTTGATGTTGAGATGAAGGCCAATCACCCACAGTATCTGCTACTTTCTACAATGATGGTAATTGCTATTACTGAAATCATTTAGGAGAACAGACAAGAGTCACCCAGTTTAATCTATGAGAGTAAAGGCTTTCCAAAGAAAGGGTAATCAATGTATAATATTTGAAAGATGAACTTCTGGAAGTTAGAAATTTTCCAGATAAAGAGGGAATATTATGTAGGAAGGTCTAAAGGCTCTGGAGAGCCTGGTCTCCTTGATAACTGAAAATAGTTTGATCAGCCTGCAATACAAGTTGGGGATAAAACCTCCAAGGGGAAAGACAGAGAAGTTGGCAAGGACCAGATCACAAATGATGTCATATGCAACGTTGCAGTATTTGGGTCTTATTCTAAGAACAATGGTGGCCCACAGAAGTATTTTAAAGCAAAGAGTCACATGATCCAATCTGAGATTTAGACAGATTTCTTTTCTGCTATAAAGATTTGCCTAGATTTCAAAGAGATTATCAGTGGTCTTTGATCATATAGAAAAAAATGTGTCACAGGTGCCTTCCAGGCACAGGATTCAAAAGGGTGACATTGTTTCTAAAATCAGAAATAAGGGTCTTTCCCATAGGGAAACATTTTGGTATTTGTTATAAAGACCCTAAACGGTCAGAATGGTATGTGCTTTCCTAGAAGAAAGACAAGAACTGGCCAGTAAAAATGAGATCTCACATTGAAAAAAATCAACAAAATGCCTTTGGAATAAATCATAGATGGGAATAAGTACATAGATGTTCAAAATAAAGAAATCTTGTTAATCTGGGTGACAAAAAATTTGAAAATAAAAAAGAGTCCAACTGAAGCATTCTTAAGAAAAATTTAACACTAGATATTCTCAAAATATTAACAGTAGCTATCCGAATTTTGAGTGACTGTTAGTCTTTATTCTTTTGCTTGCCTGAGGCTTTCTTTTTTAATGTGCATCTACAGTTCACATAAAAGTAACATTAAATTCCATATATATGTGTTAGCATACGGTATTTGTTTTTCTCTTTCTGACTTACTTCACTCTGTATGACAGACTCTAGGTCCATCCACCTCACTACAGATAACTCAATATGGACATATATACACTACCAAACGTAAGGTAGATAGCTAGTGGGAAGCAGTCGCATAGCACAGGGAGATCATCTAGGTGCTTTGTGACCAGCTAGAAGGGAGGGATAGGGAGGGTGGGAGGGAGGGAGATGCAAGAGGGAAGAGAGATATGGGAACATATGTATATGTATAACTGATCCACTTCGTTATAAAGCAGAAACTAACACACCATTGTAAAGCAATTATACTCCAATAAAAATGTTAAGAAAAAAAAAAAGTAACATTAACAACAAAAACCAATACAGCACTATAATTCCACTATAGAATTATACTCTTGGAGGACTGTTAGAGGCATAAGAGGCCAAAGAGAGCTGAGGGATGGTAAATATATTTTATCTTCTGTTCTAATCTAATAACCTAAATATATTTTATCTTCTAGCTCTAATTGATAACAGTTGCATAGAGCACTGTGATAGGAATGATTCTGAAGCTGACCTTGATTAGTGATGCCTGCCATCGGTACAGAATGTAGAAATTATGGTATCTGGTGTTTTCCGTTTGTTATCAAAATCTGCTCCCTCATTTCATAGAGGGCAAAATGGAAGCCCTTTGAAAGGAAAGGATTTATTGCCTGAGATCATACAGAGTTCTAATTACAGATCAATTATATGCACTTCTAATTCAGTGTAGAATAATATATATGTCTTGAAAAAGTCTCCATGTGGTGAAAAACACTCCATGTGGTGAATTTGCAAATAATATAAGAATCCCTTAAAAATGCAAAATTAAAGAAAGAATAAAAAGAGTTCTGAGTTATCCCAATCGCTGAATCATTTTCCGTATTCAGAATTCCACTTAGCCTGAGCTAGCTAAGTCCACCTGACTCTGAGATCTCACTTTTATTTTTAAATCCACGAACTAGCATGCCCAGACGCGAGGTATCATTTTCTCAAAATTAAATAACAGTCAAGGCTCTGTAATTTTCCTAATGAAGACTCATGCATAGCACCAATCCTTCTAAAGTATATTCAGGTAAGGATGTGTGATTTTAACATCCAGACTTGCTAAGGGACTCATTTAAAGAAAGAGTGTCCTACAAGGAGCTCTTGAGATTCAACACATGATTAAATAGGGAAAAGCTGGCAGAACTTGGCATTTTTTTCAAAGGAGAGCAAAAACTACAAGATTGAGATCTGCTACTGACTCACTTAACAAGGAACACAGCAATTTCCAATGAAGATGGAAAGTAGTGATGTTTAGGAACAATTATGACTGTTGTGGTACTTTGTGGACCACAAGGTCCAGATCACTTTTCCTCTCAGGATTCAGAGCTAATCTTATACACAAGTCTCTAAATAACCATCTCTGTTTGCATCACTTGACTGAGGAGGTACCTCCTATGCCCTTTAGCTTTCAGCTGAGTTGCCACTTTAGTCAGGAAGTTTTTTCTCTTCCCCAAACTGGGTCTTGCAGCTTTCCTATACATTCACTTAGTGTTCTTCATTTATTGGGTCATAGCACATATCAGTATGTTACCTTGTCTATTTATGTGCATTTTTCCCTGACCACATTATAAGCCATGTGAGGGCAGAGAGCATGCCTTTCATTTGTATTGATAATTCTTCCATACCTACAATTGTATCTACTGTATAATAAATGATTACTAAATACGTCTGAATGAAAGAGCAAGTGAGTGAATTACAGAATTACCCATTATATTTTTATCAAGGTATTAGGAATATAAATGCCCCAGGCTCATCTCACCATTTCTTTTAAAGCTGCCATTCAATTCACAAGGGCTGATGGGGAAATGGGCATGGGGAGTGCATTATTCCTGAGCAATCACTAAAGATATTCTGAGCAAGGCAAAACCCTGCCATCCTGATGTGTCCTCAAGATCTAAAGTGCCACCTACGTGAAAAAAAGAGACAATAAAACCTAACCTATTCCTCTGGTGGTCATCACATCAAAGGGCTTATATATTGATTTGGGATGCTATCATTTACCACAATCAGAGCAAGTAAAGCAATAAAAAATGTCGGTGTATAAATCTCATTAACTTGTACATTTTGAAGTTGATAGAAACAAGTAAAATTGGCTTTGCTTCATTTCAGAGTAATTACTGTACTCAAAACTTAGAAAGTCAATAAATGCATTTCAATGTATATGATACAATAATCATGCATTATGGTCCATTTTCAAACAAATCATAATTGTTGTCTGAATATGACTCAAATCACCAAGGAACTTTCAGAAATGCTAAATTACTTGCAATTTGAACATGCTAAAAATGCCATGCCATTTACCACACAAAACAGATGAGTGATGGGCCAAACTTAGAAAATGCAATTTACTGTAAGTGATATTACTAAAATGCTTAACACATGGTATGGTCACTGAGGTTACACAAGGATGGTTTATTAAAAAAAAGTCTGATTTTCATGGATTTCCAATTAAGATGATTTTAAATAGTTTAAGCCTTCTGTGTTTGGAAAATATCAACTCAGTCCAACCCAAAATTCTTTTTTTGGACAAGATGCAGAAGTCTCTCCTCTGGCCATCGAAATAATTTGAGCTCTTTAAAGTCTCTCCTTGGGGTACAGGTACTTTTTTTCATTTAGTTAGTGCATTCTAATTGAGAATCCTTTAAATGTCAGGCTCAATGCTAAGGGCTGACTATAAAGAGTTTAAAGACACTATCCCTATTCCAAAGGATTCATGGTTTAGCACAAGATGACCACTGGTGACTAAAGGTTTGAAAACATCAGTCTTTCACCTCAGTGACTATAGGAGAATCTTCCCAAGCAATGGCTTGAAAAGTGAGTAGGTTTCAATCAGGATAGAGTGGGTAAGCGAATACTCAGAGTGGCTAGTAAATCTCTAGATGACTGGCAATAGGCCACTCAAGAGAAAAAGGCAGAGAGATGCCTGATCACAGTGGCCCTTGAGTGTCATGCTAAAGTGTGAATTTTATCCCTAATGGTAAAGATAATCCATTAAAGGATTTTAACCAGAGCAGTGACCCTTCATATTTATTCACTAGAAGGACACCTCTGTTGGCAGTGTGCAGCACTAATTAAAGAGAAACGAGACCAGGCAGATTCCAGAGCAGAGGCTGATCCAATAATCCAAGTGAGAGATTAAAGCAATCAAATGAAGATCTTTACAAATATGGGAAAGAGGTCATTCCTGATTGGGAATACCTCTGTCTGAATGACTAGTGATATAATACTTCCTTATCTTGTGAGCTGGGTGGAATAAAGTACATATATCCCAAAGCTAAATTTAAACTGATTCCATATAAGCATTTCATAAACCACACAAAGATACATCACATTTGGATACATATTTCATAAATAATACTTTTATGTATCCCTCTAACTTTATCACTTATTTAGCTACCCAAACGTTTGATTGAGCATTCACTCTGTGTATGCACAGTGGGAGGCACACAGGGAGTTATACAGGCATAATCTCAATCCTGAAACATCTAGACTTCTGGTTCCAAATCACAAGAAGCTAGTTATTTAACAACTGAAGGCAACATTTAAAAAAATACAAGATATTTAAAAGCACGTTTTTTTTTGGTTTTTTCTTTTGCGATACGCGGGCCTCTCACTGTTGTGGCCTCTCCTGTTGCAGAGCACAGCCTCCGGACGCGCAGGCTCAGCGGCCATGGCTCACGGGCCCAGCCGCTCCGCGGCACATGGGATCCTCCCGGACCGGGGCACGAACCCACGTCCCCTGCATCCGCAGGCGGACTCTCAACCACTGTGCCACCAGGGAAGCCCAAGAACGTATGTTTTGAGCATAAGGAAACCAGAGTAATATATCTAGACTAGGATAGTAATAGGAAGATTTTCTTGTATATATTGGGCACAACTGGGCTTTAAAGAAATGGAAAAAGACTAGAGGCAGACCCACTCTAGATTATATAACAGAAATAAAGATCTAGCAAGGAGAATGAGTTTGGGGCATATGGAGGGGGTCAATATGGTATACCGAATATCCAAGTGCTCCTGGGAGATTGGCAATTCTGCCTTTCCTCCAATGAATCTGCATTTATAAGGAAAGTTCAGCCCTTGAGCCTGAGAAGTCCAAAGGGCAGTTAGAAATGAATAATGCAAAAATGTGGAGATGAATAGTGGTAACAGAGTCCCGTCAACTCTTCAATGTCCTATTCCAGATTCTTCTTGCAATCTTGCTTTCGGCTTCTCTGACACACTCTTTTAGCATCGTGACTAATTCCGTTTCTCTAATTAAGTAACATATTTGGTTTTATTATCATATTTAAACAGTCACTCAGGTAACCCACTTTACGAAGGAAAAAGATTTTAAATTCTTCAGGTGGGTTTCATGGTTACGCTTCCATTCACCTTTCCAGCTTTTTTGTGCCAGCTTCCCTGTTGCCCTCTTTGCCTTTTGTCAGTTCACTAAGCACAGCCAGCGTGTTCCCTTGTGAGGATCTTTCTGGACAACTGTTGCTCTTGCTTGGATTGTACTTTCTTTTTCCTCTACTCTTGACTCTCTCTCCACTCTTACTTCAAAGCTACAGTGTCACTTTCTTAGATAGGACTTTTGTGGCAGCCCGCTGTCTACATTTGTTCTCCCTGTTAAATTTATCAACACATATGATTTTTAAAATTTGTGTGTTATTTTAAGGTTTGTCTTCCTGTAAACTTATGAATAGCATATTTTTGGTTCATTTCTATATACATATTGCCTATAAGACTCTGGAAACACTCATACATATTTTTTAATGTATTTATTTTAATGTATTTATTTTTATGGATTTTAATGTATTTACTTATTTATTTTATTTATTTATTATTTTTGGCTGCTTTAGGTCTTCGTTGCTGCACGCGGGCTTTCTCTAGTTGCGGCCAGTGGGGGCCACTCTTTGCTGCGGTGCCCAGGCCTGTCACAGTGGCTTCTCCTGTTGCGGAGCACGGGCTCTAGGCATGTGGGCTGCAATAGTTGTGGCACATGGGCCACAGGAGTTTCGGCACACGGGCTCAGTAGTTGTGGCTCGCCAGCTAGGAATTAATGGATAGGGAGATGGATAAATGTATGAGGAAAATAAAGCCATATTTTGTTATATTTATGCCCAAGTATTGTGTCTGGTGCTATTGCAAATGTATTTTTTTAAACGTTCATTCCAGTAGCTTAGCATTGGTATGTTGTAAAGCAATTGGTTTATATATTGACTTTTCATCCTAAGACTTTTCTATTCTTGTGTATTATTTCTGGGAGTGTTTTGGGAGTCAAGAGGGGTGGTTTGGTATTTTCTACATAGACAATAATTATCTACAAATGAAAACATTATTTCTTTCCAACTTGTTTAGCTTTCTTTTTTGTTTTATTGTACTATCTAGGATCTCTAGCACAGTATGGAATAGGATTGCTGATAAAAGACATTCTTGCCCAGTTCTCCT
This sequence comes from Monodon monoceros, assembly GCF_005190385.1. NCBI lineage: Eukaryota > Metazoa > Chordata > Mammalia > Artiodactyla > Monodontidae > Monodon > Monodon monoceros. Next base: position 137,200,813 of record NW_021703768.1, read on the forward strand.
TTGTAAAAAAGCATCCGGTCTCTCATATTAAATATGATGTCAACTGCACATTTTTAAATGGATATCCTTTAATAAATTAAGGATGTTAGGTTTTTAGTTTACTTGCAAGTTCTAACTTCCTTAACAAGTTAGAAAAACTGCCCTCTGCTTCTATTTTCTGGAAGAGGTTGTAGAGAATTGGTATTATGTCTTCTTTAAATGTTTGCTAGAATTCACCTTTGAAACAATTTGGGTCTCTTGCTTTCTCTTCAGAAGTTATAAATTATTGATTCAATTTATTTAATACAGATAGGATTTATCAAGTTATATATTTCTCCTTGTGTGAATTGTAGCAATTTGTTGAATTTTTCTAGTGAAATAGGATCAATAGTGGCAATCCCTTCTTCATTTTTAATATTAGTAATGTGTGTCTTACACCTTTTTTTCTTGGTTAGCCTGGCTAAATGTTTATCAATTTCATCAGCCTTTTATAAGAACCAACTTTTGTTTCAATGATTATCTCTATTGCTTTCCTGTTTTCAAGTTCATTGATTTATGTTCTAATTAGTATTATTTATTTTCTTCTGCTTGACTTAGGCTCACATTTCTTTCCTTTCTCTAACTTCCTAAAGTGGAAGTTTAGATTATTGATTCTAAATACTGCTCTTCTAATATAAGCATTCAATGCTACAAATTTCCCTCTAAACACTGCTTTTATTGCATACTACAAATTTTGATTTCATTATTCTATTTTCATTATTATTTAGTTCAAAATATTTTTCATTTCTCTTGAGACTTCTTCATTGGCCCATATAAAAGAAGGGTACAGTCAATCTCCAAATATTTTGGACTTTTCCAGCAATCTTTCTGTTATGATTTCTAGTATAATTTCATTGTGATATGAAGGTATACTTTGTAAGATTCCAATTTAAGAAAAACTGTTAATAACTGTCAGTGTATGTTTTATAATCCAGGGTGTGTTTTTATTTTATCGAATGCTCCATTGAGCTTGAAAAGAAGTGTATTCTGCTGTTGTGAGATGAAGTATTCTAAAAGAGTCCATTAGAACAAGTTGATTGACAGCAGTGTTCAATTTATCTATATTCTCTGCCTGCTTTATTTGATTTTCTTTCTGATTTTCTGCCTGCTTTATTTGTCCATTACTGACAGATGACTATTGAAGTCTCCAAATATAATAGCAGATTTTTCTGTTTTCAGTTCTATCAATCTTTGGCTTATGTAGTTTGATGTTCTGCTGTTAGATAAATACACATTAAGGACTGTGACGTCATCTTGCAGACTCAACAATTTATGATTATTTAATGCTCCTTTTTACCCCTAATATTTTCCCTTGTTCTGAAGTCTGCTTTGTCTGAAATTAATATAGTTATTATATATTTCTCTTCATTAGTGTTTGCATGGTATAACTTTTCCTCAATCCCTTTATTTTTAATCTATATGTACTGTTATATTTCAAATGGGATTTTCCTCGACAACATAGAGTTGGGCCTTTTTTAAAATTCTGATAATCTCTTTTAATTCATGTGATTAGTTCTATCTCATTTAAAATCATTATTGATATAATCAGATTAATATCCACCATGTTTATAACTGTCTTCAATTCACTGATTTTGTGTCTGCACCTCCTCCCTTATTTTCTGTCTTGTCTAGTTGTTTTTTTTTTTTTCCGGTACGCGGGCCTCTCACTGTCAAGGCCTCTCCCGTTGCAGAGCACAGGCTCCAGACACGCAGGCTCAGCGGCCATGGCTCACGCACCCAGCCGCTCTGCGGCATGTGGGATCCTCCCGGACCAGGGCACGAACCCGCGTCCCCTGCATCGGCAGGTGACTCCCAACCACTGTGCCACCAGGGAAGCCCTTGTCTAGTTTTAATTATGCATTTTATATGATTCTATTTTGTATCTCCTATTAGCATATCATTTATATTTCTTTAAAAAAGTTTTTTTGAGTGGCTAGCTTTCAGGTTACGACATACATTTTCAACTTATCCAAGTTGATCTTCAAATAATACTATACTGTTTCACATGTAGTACAGATAATATAGAATGAAAACTTCCTAGTTCCTCCTTCCCATTCCTTGTGGCAATGTTATCATTTATTTCACTTATCAATATGTGTATAGAATTCACTGGGTATAGAAATCTTATGTGGAAAACATGGTCTTTCATAATGAAGTATGATATTAATAGTAAGGTTTTTAAAAGATGTTCTTTATCATGTGGAGGAAATTAGCTTCTTCCCTAGTATGCTAAAGGTTTTTGTTTTAATCATGAATGAGTGTTGAATTTTGTGAAATGATTTTCCTGTGCAAATACTCATATGGTAGATTATAATAATTGATTATTGAACCAGTCTTGCAATCTAGAATAAATCCCACTTGTACATGGCATATGCATTTTATACTTTGTTGGATTTGATTTTTATTTATTATCTATTGGCCTGTAGTAGCTCACTTACTTGCTCACTCTCACATTTATTTAACAGTGTTTGTCTGGTTTCTATATCTATGTAATGCTGGTCTTACACAATAAGGTGGAGAGTCTTCCCTCCTGTTCTATTTTCAGGGAGAAGTTGTGTGAGAAACGGTTAATTCTTCTTTTAATGTTTTGTAAAATTCCCCAGGGAAGCCATCTGGGCACAGAAAATTTTCAGGAGTTTTTAAAGTACAAACTTACTTTCCTACTTTATCTTGATTGAGTTTTAATAGTTTGTGGCTTTCAAAGAATTGACACATTTCTTTTAAATTGTTGAAATTTTGAGCATTCCAGAGGCATTTATCCCAGAGAAATGAAAACTTTTCATTTTTTCACAAAAAACCTGCACATGAATGTTTATAGCAGATTTATTTGTAGAAATCACAAGCTTAAAGCAAGCCAGATGTCCTTCAACTAGTAAATTGTTAAACAACCTGTGATACATATATATCCTGGATAACCACATGGCAATAAAATGCAAAGAACTTATGATAAACTCAACAAACTGGATAATCTCCAGAGAATTATGCTGAGTGAAAAAAAAATCTTTCCCAAAATATTACACATTCTATGATTCCATTTATATGACTTTCAATAAATTAACAGAATTAGAGAAATGGAGAACAGGATATTGGTTGCTAGGTGTTGGGGAGGGAAGGAGAAGGGAAGTGGGTGTGACCACAAAAGGGTAGCATGAGTGATCCTTGTGGTGATGGAAATGGTCTATATCCTGATGGCATCAATTTCAGTATTCTGGTTGTGGTATTGTACTATAGAGTTGCAAAATGTGCCCATTGGTGGGAACTTGGTAAAGAGCACTGAGAGTAAAGAGCATCCACAATCCTGCTGTATTATTTCTTCTAACTGCGTTTGAATCTACAATTATCTCAAAACAATAAATTTAATTTAAAACTACATTTAGGAGATATGACACTCAAAGGCAACATAGGAACTGTTTGCATCCTGATTAAAAAAAAAACTCTCAAAAGATTTTATGACAATCAAGTAATTTGAATATAGATTGGTTATTTGATGATACCAAAGGAAGTATGATTATTTTGTTCGGTGTGATAATTGGCACTGTGGTTACAAAATGAAACTGTTTGAGATTCAAACTGCAGTACTAGGGTCAAAAGAATGGTGATTTTCTTTGAAATACTCTGGAAAAAAAATATAAAAGTGTGTAGAGGATTTATGAAACAAAATAATATTTGAGAAATAAACTGGTGCTGCATCTTGTCATCCTATGGCCCTTGCTGCTGCTTCTTCCCACAATCCTGGCCAGAGTCACTGCAGTAAGCGCTGAAAACCCAGATCCCATTTTCATGGGATATGTGCACACATTCACACCTCAGACCCCAGGACCACTGACACAGTAAGCGCACCTGTTCCCAAGGACCCAGGTGCTGTGGTAATTTTGCACGTACCTCATCCCAGAACCCCAGCTCTGCTACTGCTCTGACTGCCAGCATGCCAGGCCAGGTGCCAAAACAGATCTCCTCAACTAGAACTTACTCCCAAAGGCAAAAACAGAAACAAAAACAAGAAGAGCCTAGCAGTAGTAGCCTCTAAGGAGCCTAATAGCTCTAGCTACCACTGCCACTCACAGGTCCTCCGTGGTGCCGGCCACAGAAGACCTCCTGCAGTTTGCACTGATGTTAACCTCAGCTGATGTAGCTGCATGAAGATTATGCCACCATGCTTTTCCATGAACCAAAGGCACTGCATCCCATCCAGCTGGTACTCTCACAGCCACCTTCAAGTGAATGTCTTTCCCCACTGAAGCTAGCCCAAAAAGGCTTACTGTGCCCTCAAATACACAAACATCAACACAAATCTGGGGAGAGTGATGGCCATCTGGGTACACGAAGCTCAAAGATGCTCAGATACAAACCAAGAGATCTTCACTGAGACACATTATAATCAAGCTCTCAAAAATCAGAGAATTTTGAAAGCAGCAAGAGAAAAAAGACTTATCACATAAAAGGAAATCCCAGTAAGGCCATAAGCTTATTTCTCAGTAGAAGCCTTGCAGGCTAGGAGAGAGTATGATGATACATTCAAAGTGCTCAAAGAAAAAACATTTCAACTAGAGTACTTTACCCAGAAAAGCTGTCCTTGATCTTATATACAGAAAACCATAAAGACTCCACTGAAAAATTTATATGAATTAGTAAGTAATTAATATGTGAATACATTTATGAATTCAGTAAAGTTGCAGAATACAAAATCAACATACAGAGATCAGTTACGTAAGAATTCTTATGATGACTGATTCGAATTTTATCAAGTGATTTTTTTCTGCATCTACAGAGATAACCATATGGTTTTCTAATCTTTTAATTTTAGGAATTCTGTGTCTGTGTTTACAGGTATTATTGGGCTATAACTTTATACTTCATACTATTCTTGCCTTGCTTTGACATCAATTTTATATTTGCCTCATAAAATGATTTGGGAATATTTCATATTTTTCTATTCTCTTTAATACTTTGTGGAGATACAAATTTATCCTTTCCTTTAAAGTTTGGAAGACTAAATATAGCTAGATCTGGTATTATTAATATCATGGGTTGATTTTTAGCTATGGATTCACATTGTGTAATAGTTAGAAGTTTATTCAGATTTTCTTTCCTTCTATAATCAGTTATGTTAAGTATTTGTTGTCTATTTAAGTTTTCAGCTGTACTATATGTAAAATCATATACCTTTTTTTGTATATATGTCGTCTTTCCCATCGTATTTTTAGTGCTCTAAAGAAAGTGTGGGACTTCCCTGGTGGCACAGTGGTTGAGAGTACGCCTGCTGAAGCAGGGGACACGGGTTCGTGCCCCAGTCTGGGAAGATCCCACATGTCGCGGAGAGGCTGGGCCCATGAGCCATGGCCGCTGAGCCTGCGCTCCGCAACGGGAGAGGCCACAACAGTGAGAGGCCCGCGTACGGCAAAAAAACAAAACAAACAAAAAAAAGTGTGAATTTTTATCTTTCTGATGCTTTTATAATTTTGCTATTTGTTTTTCTTTTTCTAAAGTTTTACTACATTGTGTCTTTGTGTAAATTTATTTTTATTAATCCTCATTTCTTGTTTTTCATCAGTTTTGGATAATTATGACTATTATCTCCTTAAATACTGGCTTTAGTTTATCTTATTATCTCTGTTCTCTCTTTTTAGAAATTACATTAGACATATGTTGCAATATCTCATTCTGTTTGAAAAAGTTTTGTTATATTTTGACCATGATTTCCTTTACTTTGGCTTTTTTATTCACTAATATCCTCAACATTTAATACTACTGATTCTGAATAAATCATGTATTTGAGGGCATTTATTTATTTATACATAGATTAAATATGAGTTGACTGTCAGCTGTGTGTTTGTTAGGTACCATGTAAGGCACTGAAGATACAACGGTAAACAAAACTGATATATGTTCTTCTCTCATGGAAATTACAAATGCTATAATTCTTCTTGTTGCTAGATCACTGCATACAACCATGTTTATTTCCTTAGGACATGTTTTAGACATACATTTCCTGGTTGAAAAAATGTGAAATGTGCTAACTTTGCCAATTTTTTTTTGCTGAGAGCTTGTACTAATTTATACACAATAGCCAATGTAAATGATGAGAAGCCTCTCCCACAGAAAACTATATAGTGTGTGTATGTTTGTGTATGTGCATATACATGTATACAGTCAGTAAAAGTTTCTTTTTTGCCTTTTGGATATTCTCAAGCATTTTCTATATCTTTAAAGTAAAGATGGTAATAGGAACATACATATCGATAATTACCTTAAATGTATATGGATTAAATGCTCCAACCAAAAGACATAGACTGGCTCAATGGATACAAAAACAAGACCCTTATATATGCTGTCTACAAGAGACCCACTTCAGACCTACGGACACATACAGACTGAAAGTCAGGGGATGGAAAAAGATATTCCATGCAAATGGAAATCAAAAGAAAGCTGGAGTAGCAATTCTCATATCAGACAAAATAGACTTTAAAACAAAAACTATTACAAGAGACAAAGAATGACACTACATAATGATCAAGGGACCAATCCAAGAAGAAGATAATAACAATTGTAAATATTTATGCACCCAACATAGCACCTCAATACATAAGGCAAACACTAACAGCCATAAAGGGGAAATCAACAGAAACACAATCATAGTAGGGGACTTTAACACCCTACTTTCACCAATGGACAGATCATCCAAAATGAAAATTAATAAGGAAAGACAAGCTTTAAATGATGGACTTAATTGATATTTATAGGACATTCCATCGAAAAACAACACAATACACTTTCTTCTCAAGTGCTCATGGAACATTCTCCAGGATAGACAATATCTTGGGTCACAAATCAAGCCTTGGTAAATTTAAGAATATTGAAATCATATGAAGTATCTTTTCAGGCCACAACTCTATGAGACTAGATATCAATTACAGGAAAAAAGCTGTAAAAAATACAAACACAAGGAGGCTAAACAATACACAACTTAATAACCAAGAGATCACTGAAGAAATCAAAAACTACCTAGAAACAAATGACAATGAAAACATGATGACCAAAAACCTATGGGATGCAGCAATAGCAGTTTTAAGAGGAAAGTTTATAGCAATATAATCCTACCTCAAGAAACAAGAAACATCTCAAATAAACAACCTAACCTTACACCAAAATCAAATAGAGAAAGAAAACAAAAAAACGCCAAATTTAGCAGAAGGAAAGAAATCATAAAGATCAGATCAGAAATAAATGAAAAAGAAATGAAGGAAACGATAGCAGAGATCAATAAAACTAAAAGCTGGCTTTCTGAGAAGATAAAAAATATTGATAAACCATTAGCCAGACTCATCAAGAAAAAAAGGGAGAAGACTCAACTGAATAGAATTAGAAATGAAAAAGGAGACCTAACAACTGACACTGCAGAAAACAAAGGATCATGAGAGATTACTATAAGCAGCTACATGCCAATAAAATGGAAAACCTGGAAAAAATGGACAAATTCTTAGAAACTCACAACCTTCCGAGACTGAACCAGGAAGAAATAGAAAACATAAACAGACCAATCACAAGCACTGAAATTGAAACTGTGATTAAAAATCTTCCAACAAACAAAAGCCCAGGACCACATGGCTTCACAGGCGAATTCTATCAAAAATTTAGAGAAAAGTTAACACCTATCCTTCTCAAACTCTTCCGAAATATAGCAGAAGTAGGAACACGCCCAAACTCATTCTACGAGGCCACTATCACCCTGATACCAAAACCAGACAAAGATGTCACAAAGAAAGAAAACTACAGGGCAATATCATTGATGAACATAGATGTAAAAATCCTCAACAAAATACTAGCAAACAGAATCCAACAGCACATTAAAAGGATCATACACAATGATGAAGTGGGGTTTATCCCAGGAATGCAAGGATTCTTCAATATACACAAATCAATCAATGTGATACACCATATTAACAAATTGAAGGAGAAAAACCATATGATCATCTCAACAGATGCAGAAAGAGCTTTCAACAAAATTCAACACCCATTTATGAAAAAAACCCTCCAGAAAGTAGGCATAGAGGGAACTTACCTCAACATAATAAAGGCCATATATGACAAAGCCAGAGCCAACATCATTCTTAATGGTGAAAAACTGAAACCATTTCCACTAAGATGAGGAAAAAGACAAGGTTGCCCACTCTCACCACTATTATTCAACATAGTTTTGGAAGTTTTAGCCACAGCAATCAGAGAAGATAAAGAAATAAAATGAATCCAAACTGGAAAAGAACAAGTAAAGCTGCCACTGTTTGCAGATGACATAATACTATACATAGAGAATCTTAAAAATGCTACCAGAAAACTACTAGAGCTAATCAATGAATTTCATAGAGTAGCAGGATACAAAATTAATGCACAGAAATCTCTTGCATTCCTATACACTAATGATGAAAAATCTGAAAGAGAAATTAAGCAAACACTCCCATCTACCACTGCAATGAAAAGAATAAAATACCTAGCAGTAAACCCACCTAACGAGACAAAAGACCTGTATGCAGAAAACTATAAGACACTGATGAAAGAAATTAAAGATGATACAAACAAATAGAGAGGTATACCATGTTCTTGGACTGGAAGAATCAACATTGTGAAAATGACTATACTACCCAAAGCAATCTACAGATTCAATGCAACCTTATCTAATTTCTAATGGCATTTTTCACAGAACTAGAACAAAAAAAATTGCACCATTTGTATGGAAACACAAAAGACCCCAAATAGCCAAAGCAATACTGAGAAAGAAAAATGAAGCTGGAGGAATCAGGCTCCCTGACTTCAGACTCTACTACAAAGCTACAGTAATCAAGACAGTATGTTACTGGCACAAAAACAGAAATACAGATCAATGGAACAGGATAGAAAGCCCAGAGATAAACTCACACACATATGGTCACCTTATCTTTGATAAAGGAGGCAAGAATATACAATGGAGAAAATACAGTCTCTTCAATAAGTGGTGCTGGGAAAACTGGACAGTTCCATGTAAAAGAATGAAATTAGAACACTCCCTAACACCATACACAAAAATAATCCCCAAATTGATTAAAGACCTAAATGTAAGGCCAGACACTATAAAACTCTTAGAGGAAAACATAGGCAGAACACTCTATGACATAAATCACAGCAAGATCCTTTTTGACCCACCTCCTAGAGAAATGGAAATAAAAACAAAAATAAACAAACGGGACCTAATGAAACTTCAAAGTTTTTGCACAGCAAAGAAACCATAAACAAGACGAAAAGACAATCTTCAGAATGGGAGAAGATATTTGCAAATGAAGCAACTGGCAAAGGATTACTCTCCAAAATTTACAAGCAGTTCATGCAGCTCAATTTTAAAAAAAACAAACAACTCAATCCAAAAATGGGCAGAAGAACTAAATAGACATTTCTCCTAAGAACATATACAGATTGCCAACAAACAAAAGAAAGAATGCTCAACATCATTAATCATTAGAGAAATGCAAGTCAAAACTACAATGAGATATCATCTCACACTGGTCAGAATGGCCCTCATCAAAAAATCTACAAATAATAAATGCTAGAGAGGGTGTGGAGAAAAGGGAACCCTCCTGCACTGATGGTGGGAATGTAAATTGGTACAGCCACTAAGGAGAACAGCATGGATGTTCCTTAAAAAACTAAAGATAGAGCTACCATATGACCCAGCAATCCCACTACTGGGCATATACCCTGAGAAAACCATAATTCAAAAAGAGTCATGTACTGCAATATTTACTGCAGCTCTATTTACAATAGCCAGGACATGGAAGCGACCTAAGTGTCCATCGACAGATGAATGGATAAAGAAGATGTAGCACATATATACAATGGAATATTACTCAGCCATAAAAAGAAACGAACTTGAGTTATTTGTAGTGAGGTGGATGGACCTAGAGTCTGTTATACAGACTGAAGTAAGTCAGAAAGAGAAAAACAAATACCATATGCTAACACATATATATGGAATCTAAATAATAAAAAAAAAAATTATCGTGAAGAACCTAGGGCAAAACGGGACTAAAGATGCAGACCAACTAGAGAATGGACTTGAGGACACAAGGAGGGGGAAGGGTAAGCTGGGACACAGTGAGAGAGTGGCATGGACATATATACACTACCAAATGTAAAATAGATAGCTAGTGGGAAGTGGCCTCACAGCACAAGAAGATCAGCTCGGTGCTTTGTGACCACCTAGAGGGGTGGGATAGGGAGGGTGGGAGGGAGATGTAAGAGGGATATATGTATATGTATAGCTGATTCACTGTGTTATAAAGCAGAAACTAACACACCTTTGTAAAGCAATTATACTCCAATAAAGATGTAAAAAATATATATATAAATAAAGGAAAAGAAAATCAATTATCCTGCCTACTTCTTACAGGTTCACAATAATTTATTGGTTAAAATGTGGCTGTTGGATTTCCTGGGGGTTCCATTAATCCGTGCTATTTCTTTGATTCTTCACAACACAGGAAATTCGTAGTTGATTAGAATCTACAACTTCTTTGTAAATCCTAGGAGTTATTTCATTGACTTACTGGGTTGAGAAAATCACAATGAGAATCCTGGGTAATTTATTTTAGAAATATTGCCTGGCCTTCATTTTCATTTAAAATTATTAAATGTTAAATGTTTGATATTGTTCAGTAAGTAAAATTCAGCCTAACTTAAAAATGTTATCAAGAGGGCTGTCCTCAAAAATCTGCCTGAACAAGTAGATGAAAATGTTATATAATGCGAGCATGAGTTGTTTGTTTCAAAAGGACTGAGAAAAAGTTATTTATCAGACTAATATCTCTTGAAACACATTTCTAATTTTTGCATTCAACAATCTTTTTCTGGGCTTCCCTGGTGGCGCAGTGGTTGAGAGTCCACCTGCCAATGCAGGGGACACGGGTTCGTGACCCAGTCCAGGAAGATCCCACATGCCGCGGAGCAGCTGGGCCCGTGAGCCATGGCCGCGGAGCCTGCACGTCCGGAGCCTGTGCTCCTCAACGGGAGAGGCCACAACAGTGAGAGGCCCGCGTACCGCAAAAAAAATCTTTTTCTCATGGTTTGATAAAAGGAAAACATTAAATTAACTACAATGCCCATAAATTCCATAATAGTGGACTCCTGTTGAGTGAACCACAGTGAGTCAAGATCCCCCAAATATTTATAAGGTTGATACAATGACACTGAAAAGGAATTGGCATTAGCTTGTTTTGTTCTACATAAATTATACTCTTGACGTTCGATAGGTAATTTTATTTAAGCCTGATTAAATAATACGTTCAGTAGAAGTACTAATGTCAGAAAATTACATGAACGACTATGGAGAGAAATGAGGCTTTCTTGAAAGGAATGGAATGCTTCACTGGCAAATATCTTGAGAAGCGGTCAGTCTGGTGGCAGAAAAATGAAAATCCAGGAGGCGAGTCTCAGACCGTAGTAAGAACTTTCTCCTCTCTCTGGGTGAGAGGTAAGGTATCCTCCAGAGCCTGGAGATTCTTAGAGTGTTACCTTTGGAGGGAGGGGGGTTGGGCTTCCTCTGGGTAAGCGGAGGAAGCCCAGAGCAACACCAAGAAGCAGCTCAGGCTGAGCTACTAAGAGAAGCTGTAACTTAGTCTTTGTGTTTTACTTCCCTCCCATTATCTCTAGCTTTCAGTAAATTCTCATGGCAAAGAAGACTCTGGGTTTCACAACAGCACGTTAATGGAAAGAAAGATCTTTCTTCACACTTGGGATGGAGCTGAAAATGGAAAGAGGGATGGATCTCCTCCACTGAGCTCAAGGAAGAGACTAGCAGAATGCTCACTAAATGCTGCAGATCTGTGCGTTCATACCGGTCACCACACAGCAGCAGCAGTGTGGGGATAGAACTCCGAGGTCATAGTAAAGGACCTATTCCTGAAGAGAAGTGAGCATCAACCCAAGACCTCTCTAAAATAGTTAATAGTCACTTAGAGGGGAACAAGTTTTAGCCTGTAAGCCACTGGGAGCTCGTAGTATAAGAATATGGGTTTCATGAGATTTTTCTGCACAAGACTTTTCCCAATATTTTTTTTAGAGGGAGCAGGTCTGGGCTAGAGTTTATCAACCTCATTATTTCTGAGTTTCCTGAAAGCACCATCTTCCCTACAGAATCTTCACACTGCACTCTCCCAGTCTACACCTATTTCTTTCCTCTCTGCAGCTCCTAACAGCTCTTCAAGTGTGAGAGGCATCTTAACACACTGGTAAGTGATAGAGAGAAATTCCAAGGCTGGTAGTGGGGATGAGGGAGGCTGGGAGGGAGAAAGGGAGGAAGGAGATAATCACACAGATTAGCCTCTCTTACTAAAAATAAGATGTGTGATACTCTGAAAAGCAGAAATTTTAACTGCTGAATCCAAATTTCTAAATGGAGTGTGCCTCTCCAGGACATCAGATTTTGCAAGAGAAATGACTAATAAATACCAAGGACCCCAGCATACATGAGTCCATTTTATGCTAAATACACACAACATAGAAAATCGATCATCTATCCAAACATGAATAGACAGCCCTATTATTTATTTTCATTTGAAAATCCAGCACTTAGTCTTTTAGTAAGAAAGGGTCATGGGTTTGTCCTTCATCCCTCACATGCCACTTTCTGAAGGAACTCTGCTCTAGTGTTGGGTGTTGTGTTAAAGTGTTACATGCTAAAATGTGATGATATGTGAATCATATAGGTATGTAGAGTAGGAACAGAGCTACTCTTTCAGGTCATTTGATGTGGGTGATATCATTTCCTGATCAAGTCATTACATTACAAAACACTTTGTGATAAATTTACACACATATTCTGTGTAAATGCTGGAGAAGGTCAAATCCGAAGTGCAGAGGAGTAGCATATGACCATAATTAGGGGTTTATGTTTCCTAGTGAACTCAATATTCCCATTCTTAAGTGAAACCATTGTGTTCATAGACCCCTCCTTCTTAGAGGAGTGGTCTCTGGGAGACATCAGAAAGCTTGAAGAGATGACAGCAAACCTTTATTGGAAACTTGCATGCATGTATTATTCTTATGAACTCAATACTGTACAGAAGTGGGGCAATGTGATGTCTTATACTTATGTCATAGGAGTACATTTTGAAACAGATTTATAAGAATCTCCAGAAACTGCTTCACCTCAGGAAAGAGTAGGAAGGGAGGACGGTGAAATTTATGTTTTCTGGAGTCACATACACTTTAGAATACTCAAGACAGAAAGTGTCTCAGCATCTTGCTCTTTTATTTCCCAAGTGGTCTAAATTTGAAACTACAGAGGATAATCAAGGTCCCTATAAAAACTATAAAAAAACTTACAAGCAAGAGAGAAATACAAAATTAGTAGGGGTGTTCCAAAGAAATTGGCTAAATCAGTGGCTTTCAAACATTTTTCACTGTGATACACTATAAAAAATCCATTTGATATCACAACCCAGTATATACTTACATATGCATATATATTTACCTTTACTATGTTTGCTGCATTCACGTGTTTTCTTTTATTTCTATTCTATTTCATTTAAAAAATGCTTATAATCCATTAAGTTACTGTAATATCCACTTAAAGGACTCAATTTGCTGTTTGGAAACCATTGAGTTTTACTAATGAAAAAAAATTCACGACAGACACCAAAAAGCCAGTAGCTTATTCTATACATCTGAATAACTATGAAATATGAAGGGAGCATGGAAAAAGGGTACACTTTCAGGCTTCCCTGGTGGCGCAGTGGTTGAGAGTCCGCCTGCCGATGCAGGGGACAAGGGTTCGTGCCCCGGTTCGGGAAGATCCCACATGCCGCGGAGCGGCTGGGCCCGTGAGCCATGGCCGCTGAGCCTGCGCGTCCGGAGCCTGTGCTCCGCAACGGGAAAGGCCGCAACAGTGAGAGGCCCGCGTACCGCAAAAAAACACAGAAAAAAAGGGTACACTTTCAGAAGTGTTCTGCCTTGCCTGCCCAATGTAAACTGTTTTAATATTAAGCTTTTACAGGCACCTCAGAATAATATAGAATGCTTTGCCTTGTTTTCTCTGATAACAAGACATGAGTTCAGTCACAAAGAAATGCCAAGGAGAAGGGCTTATTTTTCAAGAAAGAATGATGGAAGAGTGATTGGAAAGGACACGAAAAAACCTGGCCCTGTGGAAATAATGGAGAGTTTCCCAGGTACACAGAGGGAGAAGCTACCTTGCAGGTAATCACCAGGCTCAGGATGTTCAGGGAATCCTGGGTAGCTAAGAGAAGGGTATGCATCTTAAAAAGCCACTGAAGCAGGCTTCTAGCTCCAAGGACGGAAAAAATAATGAGAGAGAGAGAAGAGAAAAGAGACTCTTTCATGTTTTTTTTTTTTTTTAAACTGAAGAAGATGAATAATAAAATGTTATAATCAAGAAAGAGATGAGTTCAGAGGAGAGGACAGGATGCATATTTCAATGGAGCTTTGCAGAAAATAGTTTAAAAATTGGATTTTACTCTTAGTGAAGTAGGAAGTGATTGGAAATGCATTTTAACTAGCTTGAGACAAAAATTCCCTGAGTGAAATAATTTTTAAATAATGGTTTCACTTTTTTTCTGATTGACCAAATAGTTTCAGAGAAAGTGATATACAGAATATTTGGGGCTCCATAATTAAAGGGACAGCGATAAATTCAAATGTGCTCACATGAGAGCATCTGAGATGGTGAAAACTCTAGAATAAATGTTCTATTAAGAACCCCAAAGGACCTAGATGCATTCATCCTAGAGAAGCAAATGCTAAAAAGAGACATATTTGTATCTTGTATGTAGTTTGTATCTACAAATATGAGGTCTTTTGTGTAGAAAAGGATAACACATTTTTGTGATTTGAATGAGTCACACACAAATCAAAAGACATGATCCTTCATGGAGAGGAGGACTGAAGATTTCTAATACCATATCCAACTTTAGGAACCTGTAACTCTAAATATCTACCTTAGAGTATGGTTGAGAAGATGAAATGATATGAAATGAAATATATATTAAAATATATATAACGTATATACATCCAGTAATCAGAACATGGTAAGTAATAGATGGTAATTGTGATTAAACTGATAAAGTTTAATTTACTAGTAGGTTCATTAGAAATTTTATTGAAACTTTGAAAATTAAAGTTGTTTTTCTGTTCTAATAAAAATAATTTTAAATCCTCAGTTAATAAAAAAAAAGTCAGTGAATTTTCTAGTGAACAGAATTATCTGGGTTACTTCAACGAAGATTTTCCTAATTCAGTCACAAAATCACTGATTAATTTTTGAAAAGGGACCAGTATAAAAAGGAATTCAGGTTTGAAATATTAGATGCTATAAGAAGTGGAAAATTATTTAGAAACAAAGATTTATAATCTCCAAAATCATGATGTCAATATGAAAATAGAAATTCATTTGTAAATAATAATGTACACATTTGTCTGAAAATGAATAACTATTTTAGTGTAAAAGACCCTAATGTTTTTGAGTGGGAGAGCCTTAGTTTTCATACTTCTAAATAAGTTAAAAATGTCTGCCTTCTCTCTCTCTGTCCCTCTGTGAATAGATATACAGACATTTAATATATATATATATATATATATATATATAGAGAGAGAGAGAGAGAGAGAGAGAGAGAGAGATTGACAAAGCAATTAGTACAATGCTTGGCACATCACTGACAACAGAAATAATTAGTTTGATAATAAGGCACATCACAAACATGTTTATTTAGCCAATTAAGGCTAAGTCAGCAGAATGTCCAGAGGAGACACAGTTACAAATACCACAGGGGAACAACTACTATTCTCAGAAAATATCACTGATTTTGTTAATTTATATTCAGAGACTTATTTTAATTTCATGCTGATGATATCTGTTTCTCTGCAAGAATGGGAATTTGATATTAACACCTTTTCAACCGTGTCAACATAAATGGATTTTATAGTGTAATGATGCAGGGATGATTGTTTTCTGCTTTCTTTTCCTTTCTGTTAGAGAATTTTCTTTGTGAGAAACTATTAATTATGTAAACTTATGTCATTATGATTCCCTTTCTTGCCAAATATGTGCAAGACAACTGATATAACACACAATAAGTCATTATTTACATGGTATGGGCACCCACACCATTACACTTTGATAAGAATTTAAAAGACACTTTACCATTATGATTATGATAACTTTTTTTTTTCTTTGAGTCTTGCTTAAGGTAGAAACTGACAGAAAACAAAGTATGATAAATAACATATACTTTGATTTTACTTTGCCTCCTGAATGTAAAGGAACACTGTGATAGTTTTATACATGAGCTTGATTGGATCACAGGATGTTCAGATATTTAGTTAAATATTATTTTTGGGTTTGGCTGGGAAGGTGTTTCCAAAAGAGATTAGCATTTGAATTGGTAGACAGAGTAAAGTAGATTACTCTCCCCAGTGTGGGCGGGCATCACACAAGCTGCTTGAGGCCTGAAGAGAACAACAAAAGGGAAGGAAGGTTGAAGTCACTTTCTGCCAAGACATCAGTCTTCTCCTTCCCTCAGCACTCCTGCTTCTCAGGCCTTCAGACCTGGACAGGAGTCTACACCATCGGCTGTCCAGTTTGCAGACCTGCAAACTCAGGCTTTCCTGAATATCCAGCTTTGAAATAGCAGGTCATAGAACTTCTCAGCCTCCATAGTCACATGAGCTGGTTCATTATAATAAATCTCTTTATATAACTATATATAAGTATAAATATATATAAGTATTATATATTATCATGTTATATATATATATATATAATTACATATTATTAGGGTCTGTTTCTCTAGAAAACCCTGACTAATACAAACACATAAGATATGGAAGATATATACATAAGATATACACGCAAGATATACACATAATACATGGAAGATATAGCAAGTCTCCCTGC
This sequence comes from Monodon monoceros, assembly GCF_005190385.1. NCBI lineage: Eukaryota > Metazoa > Chordata > Mammalia > Artiodactyla > Monodontidae > Monodon > Monodon monoceros. The sequence goes on from NW_021703768.1 coordinate 137,217,764, forward strand.
AGTAATAAAAGCTGAAGAAGTACCTGACATTATCCCATGCTGAGAAATACTTTATTTCTGAAGAGACAAACATTCAGTCTGGAATTCCCGGAAATTTACCAAATACTGGGTTTGCCCCAACTGAAAAGGTTTGACTTTAATTACACTACACTGCTTATTGCTTTGTCAAGGTGGGACCTCTGACAGGTGGAAACTCAGTGGACTAAGGTGTATGAATTTATCTAGTTTGTGGCTACTGGGCTGCACCCCACAGGCCTACAGGGTCTGTACATGCTCAGCTTCAAGATGGAAGAAAGAGCCCAGAGTCAGCAACAGAGACATCAATAATTTAATGGATGAAGAATCTTATGTCTGAAGCAAGGTTCTGGAGCGACACCCCACTATGTGCAGCAGAAGTGGGCAGGACATGGCTAGCTGCAGTCTTCGCTCCAGGGGGAGTGGGAGGTTACCAGTTACAGGGGGAATTGACTTCAAGTTGGCTCATCTGTTACCAGGGAAAGTAGCAGAGGGGCACACCTCTCACTACCTCTTTGATAAGCTATCATGGTGGAGATTTTCTGATCTAAGGTTAGAACAACCATAGCTGGAGCAGGGGCAAGTATGTAGGGAGGTCAGTCATGTGAGTGGGGTGTAGGTGAAGCAGGCACTAGTCAAGCAGGGGATGTACCGAGAGCAAGAGAACAGTCATCTTGAGTGTCCTGACTATACACTCCACCCCTACACACCCTGCACAACCCTTACAGTCTTGATCTGCCCCTCCTCTGAGATATCCCTGGGGTCAGGTATGTAGAGGGGCTCTGCAACCAGATACCACAAATACGCTACAGACAGCAGCAGCTAAATAATATCAAGAGTAAGATACCTAGTATGCTAAGAAGACTCAATCACCAGGATGTGGGCACATTTTGGAGCCAAGTACTTAACAGGTCAAAGGAGAGGGAGTCAATGGCGGCAGGGTCCTTTCCACTTATAAGAAAGGTAAGGCCACTCCTGGTTTTCACAAACCCAGAGCCACCCCCTAGGGAGGGAAAGGGCCCAGCTCTAAAACAAACATTCTGGTGGCCTAGTCAGGAGTCAGCAGTCACAGTACAGGTCTCCCACCCCATGTTATGTTGAGTGCCATTAAGAGCTGGACCCTTTAGGCCTTTGCTAACAAAAAGCAGTTAATCCCACTATTTTGACTTGTGTGTCCAAAAGCCAGCCTATTCCATTCCACACAGCATAGCCCAGGGGTGCTCATGGGCAGTCAGTTGTACAGTACCATTTACCGAAGGGGGTCCTTCTGATGTATTGTCATGTGGGAGAGGAAGATGGTGAGAGAGCTTTCCCCCATTGTTAGTCATCCCCACAGAGTCACATTAGCTGGGTCAATTTTTTATGGAAGTAAAGAAGAGGATGACAGTGGCATCTCACTGTAGACCCAGCAATTAGGCTCATTTTACAGTGAGGCCATGGTTGCTTCCCAGTCCTTGAATAGATTTCCGTCACTCAGGCTAGGGATGATAAGTAAGACATCTAACAGGCACAACACAGGGAGACCATGACCACTAAGCCAAACAAAAGCAGTACCTGAATTGTGAGATAACACCACACTTGCCTGTGGTTTTTATCCTAGTCTGTCATACAGTTTAAAAAAATGCAAGTTTTTAGTAATACAGGAACATGTCCAAAATCACATCTACAACGGCCACCTAGTTTTACCTTGGATGTCTGAACGACAGCTACACCAGTCTGACTTTGGCCAGAGCAGAGGTACAATGCCTGCTTGATAGGCCACAAGACAGTCCACTCTTGTCAGTAAAGTTTAAGTTAAATCATGTATACGCCACAATGACTTCCCCATACCTCCATATGTGAAGATTTTTCCATTATTTCCCCTTTCTGTAGACCAAAGTATATAAACCTTGAAGTCATGGTGAATGCTGCCTATCTAGCCTAGATCCAGATCATGTTCCTCTGTGTTAGACCTCCTTCATATTTGCCTAGTTCTCAACACTGGGGGAAAGCTGATCCGATATCATAAACAAGCTCAGGTGTTGATGGGGAAATATTTTAGAAGCTATACATTTTATCACATACGGAATTGTTACACAAGCATGTGCTTTCAGTGGCAGACTTAAAGTAAGCAGCCATACATCATGAGTAGTTACACTCTGTGACAACTTCATTAGACAATTTTCTTTTCCTCCTGAACATCAGGGCAAAAGTGAGGCTAATACAATAACTTTTATAAATCTAGACCTCAATCAACAGGAATAGAATTTCTTATCTACTGAAATATAACATTTTTCTCTCTACAAGTACCCTTATCACCACCAAACACAGCCAAATCAAGACTAATTTGTTTGCAAAATAAGTCTGGTCAATTGACCACATAGGCTCCTCCAAACTGGCTGAGGTAGAACTCCTCAGAAGGAATCTCAGACTGAATTCCCTAAAGGCCTCTCAAGACCAGGAAAGTCATGCCAGAGGTCTGCCATCAGGCTCTACCTCAGTCAATTTCTCTCTGCTAGAGATCTCCAAAATATAGAGATTCCCACACATGCCAGGAGACAGTTTTTCCCATCCACCTGATAAGGTTGCTCAGAACCCAAGAGTCTCCAACTTCTGAAGGGACCAGGCAGAGGGAAAAGAAAAATGTTTCAATTCTACCCACAGGTGTAGTTTACCAAACTGCTATAAGTTATAACTAACTTGAGGGAAGGGCTTCCCTATATCTGGAAAACATAGATCAAAACCAGTAATATTCCAGACAAAAAGCATAAAAATTATGACCATATTCACCAGTTCACTCACTAACCAAACCTTTTAACTTTGTATGAAGCCATCAGGTTTTCCCTGAGGATTTTTTAATTTCTTGCCCAGTTCAGCAGTATGATCTGAAATTTATCAGAGACCTTCACTTATCAAAATGTCTTTCCTATGAACCTTCTTAAAGATGAAGCACTTTTGCAAAAGCATCGGAGTATAACAACTGTCTATAAATGACAAAAGACTTAAAAAAGGCACGGTTAAACACCTGATTAAAATGTAATCAATAAAGCAACTTGGTTACAATAACTAGAATTATGACTGATTATAATCTGAACCCTTAAAAACCTTAATTTCTGGCAAAACCCAAGAAGCAAGTAATTGTTAACTGTTTGTCATACTAGCATTTCCTGATTGGAAAATTTATGCTTAATCTTCCACTCCTAAGAAGGCAAAGGTAGGTAAATTTAGACCCACCCAGCAATTAATGCTCCAATATTTTATCCTATTTGAAATGACCCGACAGTCAATGAATTCTCTTCATTTAACTTAGTTCAGTTGCAAGTTACCAAAATTTAGAGAGGCTATTATAGATAGATATTCCTAAAACGTAATTTTCTGATAACGGTTTTTTTTTAACATCTTTATTGGAGTATAATTGCTTTACAATGTTGTGTTAGTTGCTGCTGTATGACGAAGTGAATCAGCTATACATATACATATATCCACATATCCCCCCCTCTGTGTCTCCCTCCCACCCTCCCTATCCCACCCCTCTAGGTGGTCACAAAGCACAGAGCTGATCTCCCTGTGCTATGTGGCTGCTTCCCACTAGCTATCTATTTTACATATCGTAGTGTATATATGTCCATGCCACTCTCTCACTTCGTCCCAGCTTACCCTTCCCCCATCCCGTGTCCTCAAGTCCATTCTCTAGTAGGTCTGTGTCTTTATTCCTGTCCTGCTCCTAGGATCATCAGAACGTTTTCTTTTTTTCTCTTAGATTCCATATATGTGTGTTAGCATACGGTATTTGTTTTTCTCTTTCTGATTTACTTCACTCTGTATGACAGACTCTAGGTCCATCCACCTCACTACAAATAACTCAATTTCCTTTCTTTTTATGGCTGAGTAATATTCCATTCTATATATGCACCACATCTTCTTCATCCATTCATCTGTTGATGGACACTTAGGTTGCTTCCATGTCCTGGCTATTGTAAATAGAGCTGCAATGAACATTGTGGTACATGACTCTTTTTGAATTATGGTTTTCTCAGGGTATATGCCCAGTAGTGGGATTGCTGGGTCATATGGTAGTTCTACTTTTACTTTTTTAAGGAACCTCCATACTGTTCTCCATAGTGGCTGTATCAACCTACATTCCCACCAACAGTGCAAGAGGGTTCCCTTTTCTCCACACCCTCTCCATCGTTTATTGTTTGTAGATTTTTTAATGATGGCCATTCTGACTGGTGTGAGGTGATATCTCATTGTAGTTTTGATTTGCATTTCTCCAGTGATTAGTGATGTTGAGCATCGGTTCATGTGTTTGTTGGCAATCTTTATATCTTCTTTGGAGAAATGTCTATTTAGCTCTTCTGCCTATTTTTGGATTGGATTGTATGTTTTTTTGATATTGACTGCATGAGCTGCTTGTATATTTTGGAGATTAATCCTGTCAGTTGCTTTGTCTGCAAATATTTTCTCCCATTCTGAGGGTTATCTTTTCATCTTGTTTATGCTTTCCTTTGTTGTGCAAAAGCTTTTAATTTTCATTAGGTCCCATCTGTTTATTTTTGTTTTTATTGCCATTTCTCTAGGAGGTGGGTCAAGAAGGATCTTGCTTTGATGTATGTCATAGAGTGTTCTGCCTATGTTTTCCTCTAAGTGTTTTATAGTGTCTGGCATTACATTTAGGTTTTTAATCCATTTGGAGTTTATTTTTGTGTATGGTGTTAAAGAGTGTTCTAATTTCATTCTTTTATATGTAGCTGTCCAGTTTTCCCAGCACCACTTATTGAAGAGGCTGTCTTTTCTCCATTGTATATTCTTGCCTCCTTTATCAAAGATTAGGTGACCATAGATGCATGGGTTTATCTCTGGGCTTTCTATCCTGTTCCATTGATCTATATTTTTATTTTTGTGTCAGTACAATACCATCTTGTTTACTGTAGCTTTGTAGTATAGTCTGAAGTCCGGGGGCCTGATTCCTCCAGCTTCGTTTTTCCTTCTCAGGTTGCTTTGGCTATTCAGAGCCTTTTGTGTTTCCATACAAATTGTGAAATTTTTTGTTCTAGTTCTGTGAAAAATGCCATTGGTAGTTTGATAGGGATTACATTGAATCTGTAGATTGCTCTGGGTAGTATAGTATTTCCTATAGCATTTTGAAGTGTTTTGAAAGGCCTCTTTTTTTTTTTCACTCTCACAAATCAGATGATTAAAGTTCCTGAGAGCCCAGGTAGCTCATTTATATCTCAGAGGCACAGAAGAGAAATACCAATTTCTTCCAGAAAGCTAACTTCCTTTAACTGCATGTGCAAAAACCAGTTTCAGAATGTCAAGAGTTTCCCATCCTGGCCATTTTCAGGGATTTTTTCTTCTCAGTTTCAACAAATAACAGTAATAGATAATAACACATATCATTCAGTCACATTCACATGCCCCACTTTCAGAGGAACCAGATTCAGCATTCAAGTTAACCTTCACCTGGGCTGTCAGCTCAGCCTCTGTGGCCTTTCTTAATATAAAAAGCAACAACAGGCCCACAGCTTCGGTGCCTTCTTTTTTCCCCACTGAAAAGGTGGCAAATATCTCCCCAACAGCCTTAGGAGTGTCTATGAGATCTCCATACTCTCTGGGCAGCCCCCATTCATCAAAGACAGCCACCACAGGGCCCCACATACTAGTGGATGACCACCCCAGGATCATCACACAACTTTTGGGATCACCCCGCAACCTCTGTACCCCACATTAGTGGACAGCCACCCTGGGATCACCTCTGCCACTTCTGGGCCCCACATGCAATGCATGATGATGGCCCCCACAACCTTCCATCCCCAATCATTACTTCGCAACATCTCAGCACTCACGAGAGTATCCTCACTCTCCTGGATTCTCTGCCCATTGTTAAGCTGCACCCTGCAGGCCTGCAAGCCCTGTACTTGCCCAGCTTCAAGACCAAGGAAAGAGCCCAGAGTCAGAGACAGAGACATCAGTGGTTTAATGGAAGGGAGAGCTTACACATCTGAAGCAAGGTCCTGGAGCGACACCCTGCCATGGGTGGCAAAAGGTAGACAGGACCTGGAGGCAGGCTTTGCTCCAAGGAGGAGGAGGTTACCAGTTATAGAGGGAATTGAAGTCAGGTGGGCTTGTCCATTACCAGGATAACTGGCAGAGGGGCATGCCCCTCACTTTCCCTCTGGTAAGCTATCATGGTGGAGATGTTCTGATCTAGAGGTTACAACAGTCCCTCGCTGGGGCAGGGGCAAGTATGCAGGGAGGTCAGTCATGTGAGTAGGGTGTAGGTGAAGCAGGCACTGGTCTAGCAGGGGACGTACCAAGAGCAAAAGAACAGCCATCTTGGGTGGCCTGACCACACAGTGGCTTAGAGCAGAGGAAGAATATTGAAGCAAACCTCTAATGATTGCACCCATTGTGTCTGCTGACATTATCTCTAAGACTCTAACACAGGACATAGTGGAATTTCAATGCCACCATTTTTTTAATTATTCAACAAAGAAACTACTGATTTCTCTCTGTCCAACCAACTTTTGATTTCCTTTTTTGTATGCATACTAACAACATCAAAAATTCCTTATTTTTGTAAACTCCTTTTGGAAACTGCAAAGGCAGTTGAGATCTTTGATATGATAAAAAGTTTCTTGGCCAAGCAAAGTTGTGACTGTAAGAAAAGTATGGGCCATATGGGATCTTGGCACCAAATCTGGTTTGCTACTCTTGGAACAAGAAACTCTAATGTCATTGTAACCCATGAGCATCAGCTGATATAAAGGATACTACCAGCAATCCTCAAATAATTGTTGCCCACTGGCTGAAAAGTCACCAATTAAAGTTTTGTCAAGAGAATTTTCTGCTCTACAGATGACCTATGCCTTAATAGTAAAAAAAAAAAAAAAGTCTTGGAGATATTTGAATAAAATTCAGGAATAAATATCACCTTCTCTGAAAAAAACAAATGTTCAACTTGAAGAATAGTTTGACAACAAAGAGTTTATTAATTGCTTGGGTTAATTAGTAAAATGCTTGAGCCATATGAACAAAATAAATTGTATTGCAATGTCATCCATTCAGCCACCTCAAAGTGCTACCTAAGACTGCTACTAAACGAATCTGCCATTGTATAATGAAGTACTGATGACAACAAATAATCGGACTTTCTGTGCTGGAGGAAGTGCTTCTTAGTAGCAAATCCTGCTGACTTCTCTGCAGGTAAAATCTGGCTTGCAGAAGCAGTGTCAAACTTTCCTGAAGGTTAATTATTATTAAATGGAGGGACCTACGCAGAAGGGGAGAGGCAGCACAGCGAAAGGAGAGCCTCTGAAACAGGACAAAAAGACAACCCTCAGAATGGGAGAAAATATTTGCAAATAAAGCAACTGACAAAGGATTAATCTCCAAAATTTACAAGCAGCTCATGTACCTCAATATCAAAAATCAGACAACCCAATCCAAAAATGGACAGAAGACCTAAATATATACAGATTGCCAACAAACACATGAAAGGATGCTCAACATTTCTAATCATTACAGAAATGCAAATCAAAACTACAAGGAGGTATCACCTCACACCAGTCAGAATGGCCATCATCAAAAAATCTACAAACAATAAATGATGGAGAGGGTGTGGAGAAAAGGGAACCCTCTTACACTGTTGGTGGGAATGTAAATTGATACAGCCACTATGGAGAACAGTATGGAGGTTCCTTAAAAAACTACAAATAGAACTACCATATGACCCAGCAATCCCACTACTGGGCATATACCCTGAGAAAACCATAATTCAAAAAGAGTCATGTACCACAATGTTCATTGCAGCTCTATTTACAATAGCCAGGATACGGAAGCAACCTAAGTGTCCATCAACAGATGAACAGATACAGAAGATGTGCCACATACATACAATGGAATATTCCTCAGCCATAACAGGGAACGAAATTGAGTTATTTGTAGTAAGGTGGATGGACCTAGAGACTGTCATACAGAGTGAAGTCAGAAAGAGAACAATAAATACCGTATACTAACACATATATAGGGAATCTAAAAAATAAAAATGGTTCTGAAGAACGTAGGGGCAGGAGAGGAAGAAAGACACAGATGTAGAGAATGGACTTGAGGACACGGGGAGGGGGAAGGGTAAGAAGGGACAAAGTGAGAGAGTGGCATGGACTTATATATACTACCAAATGTAAAACAGATTAGTGGGAAGCAGCATCATAGCACAGGGGGAGAAGCTCAGTGCTTTGTGAACACCTAGAGGGGTGGGATAAGGAGGGTGGGAGAGAGACACAAGACGGAGGAGATATGAGGATATATGTATATCTGATTCACTTTGTTATAAAGTAGAAACTAACACACCAGTGTAAAGCAATTATACCCCAATAAAGATGTTAAAATGGAAAGCCTCTGGAGTGTGGGGTTCCGGAGTTTGTGTCAGCTATGTGGCTGACAGGGTATTGTTGCTCTGGCCGGGTGTCCAGCCTGTGCCTCTGAGAAGGGATATCCAAGTTCAGGACATTAGTCCTCCAGAGACCTCCCAGCTCCATGTGATATCAAATGGCAAAAGGCCTCCCAGAAATCTCTACCTCAATGCTAAGACCTAGCTCCACTCAATGATCAGCAAGCTACAGTGCTGGACACGCCATGCCAAACAACTAGCAAGACAGGAACACAACCCAAACCATTAGCAGAGAGGCTGCCTAAAAATATAATGAGGCCACAACACCTCAAAACACACCACCGGACATGGTCCCGCCTACCAGAAAGACAAGATCCAGCCTCAACCACCACAACACAGGCACCAGTCCCCTCCACCAGGAAGTCTACACAACCCACTGAACCAACCTTAGCCACTGGGGGCAGACACCAAAAATAATGGGAACTGTGAACCTGCAGCCTGTGAATAGGAGACCACGAACCCAGTAAGTTAAGCAAAATGAGAAGACAGAGGAATACACAGCAGATGAAGCAGCAAGGTAAAAACCGACCAGACCAAACAAATGAAGAGGAAATAGGCAGTCTACCTGAAAGAGAATTCAGGGTAATGATAGTAAAGATGGTCTAAAATATTGAAAATAGAATAGACAAAATACAAGAAATGTCTAACAAGGACCTAGAAGAAATAAAGACCAGACAAACAATGATGAAAAACACAATAAATGCAATTAAAATTCTCTAGCAGGAATCAATAGCAGAATAACTGAGGCAGAAGAATGGATAAGTGACCTGCAAGATAAAATAGTGGAAATAATTACTGCAGAGAAGAATAAAGAAAAAAGAATGAAAAGAATTGAGGACAGTCTCAGAGACCTCTGGAACAACATTAAATGCACCAACATTCTAATTATAGGGGTCCCAGAAGATGAAGAGAAAAAGCAAGGGTCTGAGAAAATATTTAAGAGGATTATAGTTGAAAACTTCCCTATTATGGGAAAGGAAATAGTCAATAAAGTCCAGGAAGTGCAGAGAGCCCCATACAGGATAAGTCCAAGGAGAAACACGTCAAGACACATATTAATCAAACTATCAAAAAGTAAATACAAAGAAAAAATATTAACAGCAGCAAGGGAAAAGCAACAAATAACATACAAGGGAATCCCCATAAGGTTAACAGCTGATCTTTCAGCAGGAACTCTGCAAGCCAGAAGGGAGTGGCAGGACATATTTAAAGTGATGAAAAGGAAAAACCGACAGTCAAGATTACTCTACCCAGCAAGGATCTCATTCAGATTCACCACAGAAATTAAAAGCTTTACAGAAAGCAAAAGCTAACAGAATTCAGCACTACCAAACTAGCTTTGCAACAAATGCTAAAGGAACTTCTCTAGGCAGGAACCACAAGAGAAGGAAAAGACCTACAATAACAAACCCAAATCAATTAAGAAAATGGTAATAGGAACATACATATCAATAACTACCTTAAATGTAAATAGATTAAATGCTTCAACCAAAAGACATAGACTGGCTGAATGGATACAAAAACAAGACCCATATATATGTTGAATAAAAGAGAGCCACTTCAGACCTAGGGAAACATACAGACTGATACTGAGGGGATGGAAAAAGATATTCCATGCAAATGGAAATGAAAAGAAAGGTGGAGTAGCAATTCACATATCAGACAAAATAGACTTTAAAATAAAGATTATTACAAGAGACAAAGCAGGACACTACATAATGATCAAGGAATCAATCCAAGAAGGAGATATAACAATTGTAAATATTTATGCACCCAACATAGGAGCACCTCAATACATAAGGCAAATGCAAACAGCCATAAAAGGAGAAATCAACAGTAAAACAATCTGAGTAGAGGACTTTAACACTCCATTTTCCCCAATGGACACATCATCTAAAATGAAAATAAATAAGGAAACAGAAGCTTTAAATGATACATTAAACAAGATGGACTTAATTGATATTTATAGGACATTCCATCCAAAAACAACAGAATACACATTCTCCTCAAGTGGTCATGGAACATTCTCCAGGATAGATCATACCTTGGGTCACAAATAAAGCCTTGCTAAATTTAAGAAAACTGAAAACATAAGAAGTAACTTTTTGGACCACAATACTATGACATTTGATATCAACTACAGGAAAAAATCTGCAAAAAATACAAAGACATGGAGGATAAACAATACACGACTAAATAACAAAGAGATCACTGAAGAAACCAAAGAGGAAATCAAAAAATACCTAGAAACAAATGACAATGAAAACACGATGACACAAAACCTATGGGATGCAGCAAATGCAGTTCTAAGAGGAAAGTTTATAGCAATACAATCATATCTCAAGAAACAAGAAACATCTCAAATAAACAACCTAACCTTACACCTAAAGCAACTGAAGAAAGAAGAACAAAAAAACCCCAAAGTTACCAAAAGGAAAGAAATCTCAAAGATCAGATCAGAAATAACTGAAAAAGAAATGTACAACAGCAAGATCAATAAAACTAAAAGCTGGTTCTTTGAGAAGATAAAAAATATTGATAAACCATAGCCAGACTTATCAAGAAAAAAAGGGAAAAGACCCAAATCAATAGAAATAGAAATGAAAAAGGAGAAGTACCAACTGACACTGCAGAAATACAAAGGATCATGAGAGATTAGTACAAGAAACTATATGCAAATAAAATGGACAACCTCGAAGAAATGGAAAAATTCTTAGAAATGCACAACTTTCTGAGACTGAACCAGGAAGAAAGAGAAAATAGGAACAGACCAATCACAAGCACTGAAATTGAGACTGTGATTAAAAATCTTCCAACAAACAAAAGCTCAGGACCAGATGGCTTCACAGGTGAATTCTATCACACATGTAGAGAAGAGCTAACACCTATCCTTCTCAAACTCCTCCAAAATAGAGCAGAGGGAGGAACACTCCCAAACTCATTCTATGAGGCCACCATCACCTTGATAACAAAACCAGACAAGGATGTCACAAAGAAAGTAAACTACAGGCCAATATCACTGATGAACATAGATGCAAAAAACCTCAACAAAATACTAGCAAACAGAATCCAGCAGCACATTAAAAGGATCATACACCATGATCAAGCGGGGTTTATCCCAGGAATGCAAGGATTCTTCAATATACAAAAATCACTCAATGTGATAAATCATATTAATAAATTGAAGGAGAAAAATCATAGGATCATCTCAATAGATGCAGAAAAAGTTTTCAACAAAATTGAATATCCATTTATGATAAAAACCCTCCAGAAAGTAGGCATAGAGGGAATTTACCTCAACATAATAAGGGCCATATATGACAAACCCACAGCCAACATCATTCTCAATGGTGAAAAACTGAAACCATTTCCTCTACAATCAGGAACAAGACAAGGCTGCCACTCTCACCACTGCTTTTCAACATATTTTTGGAAGTTTTAGCCACAGCAATTAGAGAAGTTAAAGAAATAAAAGGAATTCAAATCGGAAAAGAAGAAGTAAAGCTGTCACTGTTTGCAGATGACATAATACTATACATAGAGAATCCTAAAGATGCTACCAGAAAACTACTAGAGCTAATCAATGAATTTCATAGAGTAGCAGGATACAAAATTAATGCACAGAAATCTCTTGCATTCCTCTACGCTAAGGATGAAAAATCTGAAGGAGAAATTAAGGAAACATTCCCATTTACCGCTGCAACATAAAGAATAAAATACCTAGGAATAAACCTACCTAAGGAGACAAAAGACCTGTATGCAGAAAACTATAAGACACTGATGAAAGAAATTAAAGATGATACAAACAGATGGAGAGATATACCATGTTCTTGGATTGGAAGAGTCAACATTGTGAAAATGAGTATACCAACTAGAGCAATCTACAGATTCAATGCAATCCCTATCAAACTACCAATGGCAGTTTTCACAGAACTGGAACAAAAAATTTCACAATTTGTATGGAAACACAAAAGACCCCAAATAGCCAAAGCAATCCTGAGAAAGAAAAACGAAGCTGGAGGAATCAGACTCCCTGACTTCAGACTATACTACAAAACTACCGTAACAAAGACAATATAGTACTGTCACAAAAACAGAAATATAGATCAATGGAACAGGATAGAAAGCCCAGAGATACACCCACGCACATATGGTCACTTATTTTTGATAAAGGAGGCAAGAAAATACAATGGAGAAAAGACACCCTCTTCAATAAGTGGTGCTGTGAAAACTGGACAGCTATATGTAAAAGAATGAATTAGAACACTCCCTAACACCATACACAAAAATAAACTCCAAATGGATTAAAAACCTAAATGTAAGGTCAGACACTATGAAATTCTTAGAGGAAAATATAGGCAGAACACTCTATGACATAAATCACAGCAAGATCCTTTTTGACCCACCTCCTAGAGAAATGGAAATTAAAAGAAAAATAAACAAATGGGACCTAATGAAACGTAAAATCTTTTGCACAGAAAAGGGAACCATAAACAAGACAAAAAGACAACCCTCAGAATGGGAGAAAATATTTGCAAATGAAGCAACTGACAAAGGATTAATCTCCAAAACTTACAAGCAGCTCATGCATCTCAATATCAAAAAAAAAAACCCAATCCAAAAATGAGCAGATAGACATTTCTCCAAAGAAGATATACAGATTGCCAGCAAACACATGAAAGGATTCTCAGCATCACTAATCATTAGAGAAATGCAAATCAAAACTACAGTGAGGTATCACCTCACTCCAGTCAGAGTGGTCATCATCAAAAATACTGCATGCAATAAATGCTGGAGAGAGTGTGGAGAAAAGGAAACCCTCTTGCACTGTTGGTAGGAATGTAAATTGATATAGCCACTACGGAGAACAGTATGGAGGTTCCTTAAAATACTAAAAATAGAACTACCATATGACCCAGCAATCCCACTACTGGGCATATACCCTGAGAAAACCATTATTCAAAAAGAATCATGGGCCTTCCCTAGTGGCGCAGTGGTTGAGGGTCCACCTGCTGATGCAGGGGACGTGGGTTCCTGCCCCGGTCTGGGAAGATCCCACATGCCGCGGAGCGGCTAGGCCCGTGAGCCATGGCCGCTGTGCCTGAGCGTCCAGAGCCTGTGCTCTGCAACGGGAGAGGCCAAAACAGTGAGAGGCCCGCGTACCACAATAAATAAATAAATAAATAAAAACAAAAAGAATCATATACCACAATATTCATTGCAGCTCTATTTACAATAGCCAGGACATGGAAGCAACCTAAGTATCCATCAGCAACTGAATGGATAAAGAAGATGTGGGGCTTCCCTGGTGGCGCAGTGGTTGAGAGTCAGCCTGCCGATGCAGGGGACACGGGTTCGTGCCCCGGTCCGGGAAGATCCCACGTGTTGCGGAGCGGCTGGGCCCGTGAGCCATGGCCGTTGAGCCTGCGCATCTGGAGCCTGTGCTCCGCGATGGGAGAGGCCACAACAGTGAGAGGCCCGTGTACCGCAAAAAAAAAAAAAAAAAGAAAAGAAGATGTGGCACATATATACAATGGAATATTACTCAGCCATAAAAAGAAACGAAATTGAGTTATTTGTAGTGAGGTGGATGGACCTAGAGTCTGTCATACAGACTGAAGTACGTCAGAAAGAGAAAAATAAATACCATATGCTAACATATATGTATGGATTCTAAAAAAAAGAAAAAAATGGTTCTGAAGAACCTAGGGGCAGGACAGGAATAAAGATGCAGATGTAGAGAGTGGACTTGAGGACACAGGAGGGGGAAGGTTAAGCTGGGATGAAGTAAGACAGTGGCATGGTCATATACACACTACCAAACTAAAAAGATAGCTAGTGGGAAGAAGCTGCATAGCACAGCGAGATCAGCTCTGTCCTTTGTGACCACCTAGAGGGGTGGGATAAGCAGGGTGGGAGGGAGATGCAAGGTGGGGGGATATGGGAATATGTATACGTATAGCTGATTCACTTTGTTATACAGCAGAAACTAACACACCATTGTAAAGCAATTATACTCCAATAAAGATGTTTAAAAAATTATTTTTAAATGACTTTAAAGTTCATTTCTGGATTTCTCTTCCTTTACTACATCTCAGATTATGGATGACCTGAAGTTTGTGAAAGACAGTCTTGCAAGAAAATGAAATGTTTCAAGTCCAATCCCCCATGGAATCCTATAGAATCCTGTTGATCATTAATCCACGAATATCAATGTCCAACCGTTTTTATTTTATTTGCCACTTGTCTGAACTAGTGTTTTCATCATTATCGTCAAAAAGAGCAATTGAAATAAAGTTGTTTTAAAAAATGAAATGCATATCACCAGAAGAAACATCACCCCCCAAATTTAACTTCATCTTTAAAGCAAACAACATTGGCTTTTCAAAGAAAAGCCACTTTTGAGCTAAATTGAGGTTTAGCTCTATTTTTTTTTTTTGCTCTTTAGATTGATTTAAGCTCTTTAAAAATGAAAGCAACAGAGATCTTGCTCTTTGTAAAGATAGTTTTCAATCCTGTGAGGGACATTAATTTCAACCTCAGTAAAATAAACTGCACATATATATTCCTGGTGCTTGGAAAAGTTTTTGTCTACTCTTTGCCTAACTCATTATTTTATGATTATTTCAAATCAATCATTAATTTTTGAGAAAAGTGTTTCCTGACCGCCTTTATTTAGGCAAATTTGCATATTCTATATTCTCACATGACCAAATACTAGCCCTTCATACTACTTATCATAGATCCCATTTTATGTATTTGTGTGAAAATTTTAAGCTGATACGTTCTTTTACTGCCTGCAACTTCCCTGAGAGCAGGGACTCTGCCTGGTTTTCTTTATCATTGTTTTCCCAACACCTAGAAGAATGACTGCTCATGGTAGGAAGTTGCAACATTTTTATTAAGAATAATGAAACCTTATCAAATTGAAACCTTCTTGAATCTGAGAAAAAAAGAGTCATAGTTCTGTGGTGGAGAAGACTAACACTTAACACCTTGGGAGACATGACTATGACCTTCAAGCTGCTAGACCATTGATTTGCTCAGGTTCTAGAGAGTTTGAGAGACACACAGACAGACAGGCAGACACAGACTCAGGACAACTGCAGGACATATAAGACTAAACAACTTTGTTGAGCCCTTAAAATGAGATCCATTGTAATTGTCTTATATATTTTACTATTACCTATGCATACAAATATACATATATTACATACATATACAAAATATATATATATTACATACATATATTTCAATGTTCTGTGTAAGTATAAAGACACATTATCTTCAGTGCGTCATTATTTTTACATGTACATTCTAAACACCCTATAAAATAAAGTGTAGACAACTGTCCCAAAGTGATTATGCTCGTGAACTTCTTTTCCTATGTTTCCATTTCAGTAACTCTTAGGAGACATGACAGTTTTCCAACTCTTTACCAGGGAGCTCCAAAGTTGGAAAACTATCCTTTTAGTTTAACAGAAAAATGTTTATTTTCTTCCCTAAAATATGAAGAATAAAATCTTGTTATCCAAGCTGGTTATCATGAACATATTTTTCCAAGACATAAACAAATACTTTTCTGACAATTTTTAATTTTTGCTTAAACTAAATACATGAAACGACTAATAAATAAAGTGCCAAGATTGGAAACTTCACTAATAACTAATTACTTTGATAATCTGGCTGGTAAATGTGTGATTTTTACCGTATTATGAATAGAAGGTGATTTTGTCAGCTGGGCTTTTTACAGTGTATTCAAGATATTCAGTTGTTGGCGGAACTGTAATGAATCAGATAGGATTTGGAAACACACCATGATGTGCAACAGCATTCTGCACCTTGCACAGGAGACCATGGTTTTTTTTGTTTGTTTTTTGTTTTTATAAATGTAGAAGATATAGCTCTTTTTTTATATATAAATTTACTTATTTTCTTTCTTGGCTGCGTTGGGTCTTCATTGCTGCGCATGGGCTCTGGAGTGCACGCTCAGTAGTTGTGGCGCACGGGCTTAGTTGCTCCGCGGCATGTGGGATCTTCCCGGACCAGGGCTGGAACCCGTGTCCCCTGCATTGGCAGGCGGACTCTCAACCACTGCACCACCAGGGAAGCCCGGCAGGCAGATTCTTAACGACTGAGCCACCAGGCAAGCCTCAGGAGACCATGTTTCGCAACCTGTTAATCTGCAGTGTAAGGTAACTGCCACCTTCTTCAACACCCACCTCACCCTGGCGTGACTTAAACACAGCTGTCGTTAAAAGCAACCTCAGATCATTACTAACTCCTGTGGCTGCTTAATCATCCAAGTGCAGTGCTGAGATGGAGAATTCAAGGGACATTCTTAAGTCTCCTTAATTGCTAATAATAGAAAATATACCTCAAGGAGAAAGCCTGGAGTTATAAGGAGAAACCATTATTCTTCTCTGCTTAAAGATCATCGGAGTTAATTCATAGTTACTTTCAATAGTTTCTTCATCAGCACAGAATTCTCAACTTTGGTTTCTAGATGATTTCTAGACAATATGAAGTCTGAGAGGCATTTCACACCCCAAGGTCAAATGGGAAACTAGATCTTTGATTAGGCACAGCAAAGGACTGGATGATTTTGATACATTTAACAGTGCTAGCCTTCAAACGCCTATGTTTAATAAATTTCTATTTTTTAATAAATTTCCCACTCAAAATCAATTTGAAATGTTACAAGATATCTCAAGATCTTAAAACTTATATACATTTTTGTACATATAGTGACAAATAATTGAATGTATTTTTGTGCATTTACTCTATAAAATGTTACCTCACATGTGAATGTTTATTTAAAATACCTATTATTATTTTACTAAAAATAGTAAGCCATATTACAAGATTTGGCTATAATTCCCTGTGCTATGCAATATATCTTTGTTGCTTATCTATTTTATACATAGCAGTTGGTATCTATTAATCCCATATCCCTAATTTGTACCTCTCCCCTTCCCTCTGCCCTTTGGTAACCACGAGTTTGTTTTCTGTACCTGTGATACTGATACATGCATGATATTGAATCAAAATGCTGTATACCTGAAAATAATATAATATTGTAAATCAACTGTACTTTAATAAAAAATAGTGAGATATATAGTAGGATTAATAAGAATAATAATAACAGCAAGATTTGTCATTAAAAGGCACTTACCTAGTGTATCAATTGAAATATTTTCTAATTTTATTTAATCACATTGGCATGAAATAATAATGTATTGTGTAGGGGTTATTATAATTCATTCATTCAGTCAAGGTAGGCTAAGTGCTCAAACATACAACTTTACAAGTTCAGAGACTTACACATTAAGTGTTCATTTGACATTCATTTTGCCTTTCATTTTGTGAACCCATCTTGCAAGTCCTTGGAGCATTCTACATGCATCCAACAAACAGGGACAAGGCATGGTAGAAGACCACAGGGCAGTATTTTGGGACAAGCCCAAAAGAGGCTGTTATCATCACTTCCATTCATAGTCTATTGGACAGAAGACAGTCACGTGGCCACTTCTTACTGCAAGTATAGGAGGAGAAAAGTGAAATATTTTTTGGTGAACACATGATAGTCATCTGTCAGATTCATATTTACCAGTGAATAAAATGAGAATTAGAGAATTATGTCATCATCCCAAACCAAACAAGCTGTGGCATTTCCAACTATGATGAAGTAACTGGAGCCAGTCTTGATGTCCCGTAATGGGAAATGAAAAAAAATAGTAAATGTATGAGTAAATTTCTTGCAGACATTGATCAACACACTGAGTAGGACTCTGAGTCCTTAGAAGAGAGGAAAAAAAGTGAGGTGAGCCCTACAGTTACCCTGGTTTTCTGGGTGCACTTTCTGGACCATAATATAGGAATAAGGAAACCAAGCAGAACCCAGCAAATCACTAAGTTGAGTAGACAGAGAATGGAGTGGGAGGAGCTTGAGGCAGGTGATATTTGCAGTCAGAGTGCCAGAGAAGAGAGAGCTATACAGAGAAAAAGCATCACAAATCTATAAAGGGGTCCCCATGCGTCTGTTGTTGAATACTAAAATATGCATACATCAAATGAACCTCTACAAGGCTGGACACAAAATAACTAGGGAGCTGTAAACTAAAACATTCTCATAGTTCACTCAGGGCTAGGAGAATTCAAGTTCAAGCAGCCAGAAGAAGTCTTTATTGAATACTCACACGCCATTAAGCAAAGAGCACAGAAGATCATAAATTTGTAGTAGGGTCTAAGTAGCCCTAGAGTAAAGGCTACAATAGATCTGCTCTAACAAAGCAGAAAAACATGTTTTAAAAGGATTCAGATATTCTGCAAGTAACTTCCTGTCAACCAGAAAAAAGTGCATTAATCTGTAAAGAAAACACCAAAATACAACTGTCAACAATGTAATATTCAAAATTTGTTGCAACTCCTATAAAATTATTAAGTGAAAAAGTGGGGAAAATAAGAGCAATAGCCAGGAGAAAAATCAGTCAGTAGAAAAGACCTAGAAGTTACTGAGATGGTAGAATTAGCAAACAAGGAATTTATACTACCCAAGGATCTAAAAGAAAAAATTAATAGAATGAGGATATGAGTAGAGGTCATAAAGTAGAACCTAATGGGACTTTTGAAACTGAAACATCCAATGTTGAAATTGTAAAATTCACTGGATGACATTAAAAGCAGTTTGGACACTTCAGAAAAAAAGAACAGAGAACTTGAAGAGTTTATATTGAATCTACATAAATTGAGGCTCAGAAAGAAAATGGGGAATTATGATGCATTTTGTTACCATAAAGACAACTATGAACTTGACAAGTTCTTATGTGCAAAAATATATGAATTTCATGACAAGATAAAATGTGTTTTTCCATTATGTAAAACCACTAATGGCATCTCAACATATTTTAAAGTATTTCAAGTATCCTTTTATATAAAAGTTATGTAAGTGATATTTGTATTATAATACAAAGCATGATAATATAAAGAGGTGTCAGGTAATAGGCTATAGTCACAATTTATAAATTGTTCAATATGATAGAGGAGGCATTACTAATTTTTTCCTTTTCCTAATTACCTAGCAGTGAATGGCCCCTCTCTCTATCCAGTCAGTTGCTCAAGCATAGGAGTCATTCTTGATCTACTGCTTTCATTCTCTGAGCCCTGTAACACATAATGCCATTAGGAGTTTTGTTAATTCTCCACCTTAAAACCTCTCCAACCCCCCCCTCAAACTAAACTGTCTAGAATTGCTCCAAACATGTCCAAGTTGGTCTACTTGACTCACTCTTGTCTTCTATATAATCCATTCCTCACCCTGAAGCTATGCTGATCTTTGTAAAACACAAGTTTGATCATATAAATCTTACTTAAATGCCTTCAATGGCTCCCCAGTGATCCAAATACGAAGTGTAGTCCTTTTGCCATGGTTTATAATGCCCTATATGAGCTGGCTCCTAATTACTTCTCCAGCCTCATCTCTTGCCATTCTTTTCCTTTCACTTGAAAAGGAAAAGGAAAAAACAAGGCTACACTGGTAGTCAGTCTTAAGCAAAGGGTTTATTGCTATAATGCTTTAGGACAGAGTCTATCAGATTTTGAGATCACACTCTCTGCCTTTAGTTTGTACAAGTAATAGTTTTCAGTCAGACAAATAGCTTAAAATTTTACAATATTATGTCTGACATGAAATTTTTCAAATGCTATTTTATAGTAAAACAACAACAAAATACGTATTATCTAATAGAATTATTAGGTCTATACTTATATTTACTTGATGTGTTTTGCTGTATTTTGCAATATAGACCTTTTTATTTTTCTAGTTACAACTGTAAAGAGGAATCCTGAAAATTTTCTGTCGTAGCTAGTTAAAATTTTAATCTGCTTTGTTAACAAGTTTGGGATATTTGCACATATCTTTTGAACTGAAGTTTTAGAGAAGCCCTCTTGTTCAAGGAAATGCCTTGAGCTGAAAAAGAGAATTTTTTCCTTACTAAAAAAGAAATCTGTAATTACTGCTGTGCTTTTCAGAAGGAACTGATTTTTGTTTGAGGAGAATTGAATCATAAGTGCAAATATTTTCTTTCAATATCAGATCGTAGAATGGCTTGTGAATCACAATATTAGAGACAGATACAGCTAAAATACTGATTAATAGACAAAAATACCTGTAATAATAATTATTCTGCTTATGTGAGTTTTTATTATAAAGATTTTTATTTTGCTTTAATAATCATTGACACAAACTAGTTTATATTTGTAAAATAATCTATTTTGAAAAAAACATTGAATATTTTTGTATCCATTAATATAATAAAACAATTTGGAAGGTAAATAAATAAATCTTTTCAAATAATATATAATTTAATTAGTTTTGGTGTCTCCTTTCATTCTCAAAATTAACTCCTACTATAGAGAAGACTCTGAAGGAAAAGTCTCATTACAATTATCACCTTTAATTTTGGTCTTCCTATGTTAACATACAGAATGATTCGACATATATATTTTGAGCAGAGTTCTTATCGTTCATTACATTTTTAAGACCCACTACATATGAGGTGCTAATAAGCATTTGTTGAATTCATCAATCAGGACAAGTTTATCTGTATTTTATGGTAATTATGAGTATCTAGTACATAAAATGTTCTATCCTAGACATTGGGACAGATACAGGGTATAAGACTAGATTGAACAAATTTTCTACTCTCCAACTTAATTAGAATGATGGCATGTATACAAAGTGGCATCTTTAGAGTCTGTATCTCTGAGTGCATTCCTTCATATATTATTTCAATATGTTTTTCGTATTGTAGAGTTATTTACTCAAATCTCTTTAGCTCTGATAAAATACTTTATCTGTACCTTTCTTTGTAGTACATGTCATTTTTGATTCTGTATTAGAAATATTTACAAGACTTATTTTCTCTACTATATTGTAAACAAATTGAGGTTAGGTCCATGTTTGATTCTCTGATGATTCTTTCAGAGTTCTTAACAAATGGAAAGAGCTCACAGTGTTTATTGAAACGATGAATGATATAACTACTCTACCAGGCCATGTATAATGAATGCATATTAGTGATCCTATACTATTCAGAGAAGGGATAAACCATTTCCAATTAGAGATATTTTTGCATTCAATAAGCATTTGCTTATCAGCACTATGTGTCAAGCATTGTATTGGGCACCATCATACAGAAGTAAATAAAATAAATATGGTCTTTGCCATTGTGAAAGAAAATAAACGTTATTAATAAATAATTTTAATCTGAGCAAACTTTATGAAGAAACCTCAGGATATTATGAAAATAGGCAATAAAGAGGTCTGACTTGGTTAAGGAAGTGAAGTCAGGATTTGCTTTCACAGGAAAGATTCCCTCCTGGCTCAGGAATATGAGGATTGTAGAGAGGGAGAGATTAAAGAGGCAAGATAAAGGGCAAATGGGAGCAAAGGGGTGAAATCAGAAAGGTGTGGGGTATGTTCGGCAGTCCTTGAGTAGACCAGGAATAGGGGGAAATGCTAATGAGGTCGGGAAGGTCAAATTCTGGAGTACCCTTACACATTTTAAAGCTCAGCTTCATCCTGTAGTAGGGTGGGGAGAGATGGGACATGGAAAATTGGGGGAGAATACCGGTGACATAAGCAAAGAATCTTATGCATTGGATACAGAATGGATTTGGAATAGAGAAAAGGAGAAAAAAGGTAGAATGCGTAAGAGAAAAGTCGAGAATTAAAGGTATTTGTTAAAGTAATTCTGTGATTGTCCAGTAATGAGCCTGAACTAGGATAAGGAGGAATTTGGAATGACTTTCTTTAAAAGTTAAAGAAATCCATAGCTCTTCTTTGAAAGGTCAAGATCTCGGAAGGCCTCAGATTGTAAACGTCATTTTATTTATATTGAAAAACGTTTATAAATTAAAATAAAACTTGCATCACTTTGATACCAAACATCTTCTGAAACTCATAGAAATGAAAAAGGTGAGGGTAGTTAAAGGCTAAAGGCAGTGGAAGAAGCAAACTATTATTAAAATACAGTAAGTATAAGGGTTCTAGATTTCTTGATAGACCTGATTCTAGTGCTACAAAAGAACACACACAGAAGTTCATCCAGAGCTATAGATATTTCCATCACTTATTACCCTTATTATGCACATAAATGTTTACACTTTTGGAAAAAAAATCTATTTGTTAATTTTTTTCTTATTAACATTAACAAAATATAACCCATTTTTTGACATAAGCAATAAGGCAGACATTTCTACAGTTCTCTAAAAAGATTTTTAAAAAGCATGCAGAGGGCTTCCCTGGTGGCGCAGTGGTTGAGAGTCCGCCTGCCGATGCAAGGGACACAGGTTCCTGCCCTGGTCCAGGAAGATCCCACATGCCGTGGAGCGGCTGGGCCCGTGAACCATGGCCGCTGAGCGTACCGAAAAAAAAAAAAAACAAAAGCAAAAAAGCATGCAGAAAATATCTATTTCTAACCTGAGAAATGAAAACTGTATCTCTTAGTAAATGAAAACACCACTTAACATAAAAACCTTCAGTAGTAAGAGTAAAATTTTACCAATATTAATTCCATGACCAGTGCTTCTTTAGCAACTATATCCCCTGGGGGCTCCATGGGTCTCTGAAAAGTGTTATTCAAAGTTTCCCCAGAGTCTAATGAGGATAATTTGCTAATGGATGTTTTGTTTGATTTTTATCCAAAGGCAAAGAAGGACATAATTGATTAGCATCTGAATGTGAGAAACACAAGAGTTTCCTTTAAAAAATGATGCTCTCATAGTACTAACAAAAGCCATGATTAATGCTTTTGTCAAATCTGTAAAAGAAAAGGGAGAGGACACTGCCTTCTCCCATCAAACTAGTACTGTATAAGGATGAGAACAATGCTTTGGCAGACCATTTGTGCATTCCCTTCTGATATGGCACTAGCTGGCTCCTTTTTAGTCTCGAGTTATAAACAACTAAATAGGCTATTAACATTTTGATCAATATTTAGCCCTGCCCTTGCAAGTTCCACGTTTGTTTAAAATATGGTTTTAGACTAGGGTCACTTGAAATAGATATTCTCATGACACTTGGTTTGAGGTTATATTACTTCTTTATAAGTCTGGAAAATTATTTAGAATAAAATAGTAAAATTTCTAAAAGCACAGAGAGGTATAATGTAAATGTTTCCTTTGTGCTTTTTACCACCTCCTGTTTTACTCCCCAGACTTAACTATTAGCACTTTCTCATTAACCAAAATATGAAGAAATATAAGAAATTATAACATGACATAAAAATAATTTCTTGCTTGTGCAAAGTATTTTACAATTTACTAATAACTCTCATATAATTTGTTATCTTTATCCAACCTTGTACAGAGGGTGAAACTGGGGCTTAGAAAGGAAAGTGACAAATTAGATCACATAACTAGTGTCTGTGGGGTAGGACGTTGATATAGATCATCCACCTTGAAGACTCCGAACTAACACGGGTAGGCATGCATGCTTATGCTATCTGCAAGAGGACATCAAAAGCAGTGGAAGAAGACAGACTGATATAGGTTCCTAAAAGTTAGTCGGTTAAATAAGGCGAAGTTTAGAAAAGCAATAACATAGTATCACAGTACGGTAACACAATGGGAGGAAATGGCCACAGAGGAAAGAGGAAGGTTGAAGGATCTGCTGTATGCTGATAATGAAGTATTAAATAAATGAATAACCAAACTCAGTATTGGATTTTTGTCCAAAAAAAGCAATGGTCCCCTGCAATTGATAATCCAGCATGAATTGTGTAAGATGTACCTGAAATTTCTACCTCAGAGTTTCCAAAAGTGATTACTATGGCACACAGATCTTGTAAGGTGCTTAAAACAAAAATCTATGCTTACACAGATTTGGGTATATTGATGTACTATATTCTCTGTCCCACTCCTTTGGAAATATGAGAATATCAAAGCCTCCATGAATTCCTACGAGGAAGAAACCTGTCTAACGTTGTTTATGTGAGTTTTTCTCAAATTTAGTTGACCCTTGGTCCCATTATGGATGCCACACTATTAACTTCACAGGGCACATTTCAGGAAATGGCATCTTCTTAAATGTAGAAAAGTTTGGGCTGGAGGTATAACAAGTCAGTTAAAGAAATAAAGCATAATGTTTCTCCTATGTCATTTCATACCTTGTTCTTGACTGTTCAGACAAGGACAAGGAAATCTGTGGACACTTTATTGAGAATTCTCACAATTGCTTCCCAGACACTAATACGTTCAAGAACACCTGATTAGGGGAAGACGTTTTTAACTTTCTATTATTCATGCTGCTTGAATTCCTTCATAGCTAAATGGATATAGTCAATCAATTAAATAATCAATCAGCACACATTTTCCTTGTTTACAATGCATTCCGTAAGATAGATGTTGAATCTGCCTCAAAGAGCTTGTGATTTAACTGAGGCGGCTGGGGATGGATACACTGACAAATTATAGAACTGTGTGATGTTAAATATACATCATCAGAAATGTCGCAAGGTGGGCATGATTAATTACTGAGTATCATGGGTCATTCACTTGCTGTGAGTTCAAAAGGAGTGAGGTCACAGTGGGTGATGGTGACTTAAGATGGTAGTGGAGTTCCTGAGATTCACATACTGTGAAGCATATATTTATGGCTGTGTCTAGGCACAGTTTGAAAAATGGCAGAAAGCTTAAATGCAAGCAAGTAGAATAACACATTTGAATTTTTGAATTAGAAAAGACACTAGCTGATAAGAAAGAAAGAAAAAAGAAGTTAGGAAATTGGCCACTCTGCCGTTTCAAGAAGAGGACTTTGAAGCAAAATAGTGAAATAAATGAAATGAGGGACTAAAACATATGTATTAATTAATTGAACACATCACTTGATCATTGTTCATTATCTCTGCTCACTTGTAAAGGGAGAGACACACAAAGAGTCACCACTTAGATGGGGCTTGAAGTTGGACTATGGAGTGGAAATTGCCCAGTGTGGCAATTCTAAGCTTTGGCTCAGGGATTCCAAGTGAAATTAGATATTAGAAATTAATGAAGACATGTGTCTCTGACTCTATAAACCAGAAATTAATTTCATTAACAAAACAGCCTGGAGAGAAATAAACTCTATAGCTAGATAAAATAAATTTAATTTCTGAGACCTA
Organism: Monodon monoceros; assembly: GCF_005190385.1. Classification (NCBI taxonomy): domain Eukaryota; kingdom Metazoa; phylum Chordata; class Mammalia; order Artiodactyla; family Monodontidae; genus Monodon; species Monodon monoceros. Next base: position 137,243,375 of record NW_021703768.1, read on the forward strand.
TGATGTATTTTTTAAGCAGCACAGTATTTGCTATATATTTTTTTACATCTGGAAATTGATATGTATTTATAACTTGAATAGGGAGATTTTGTTTGGCACACTTTGATGTAGATGTGTACGTTTCACAAATATGAGTATAGGCTACACAGATTTTTTTCAGAATTTTAAAACTTAACAGAAACCCATATCTCACTAAGTTAAACATCTCCATCTTCATGTAACATATGAGGGAATTAGGCAGCAATAACTCCATGTGTACAAAGAGGTCCCCCAGTTCTGCCTCTTACATTATTTTGACAATATCACACTCCAAAAGAGATAGGCATGAAGCACCAGAATTGTGCATTTGAATACATATCTTTATAGAAGACACAGGGATATATATATGGTATACATACTATATATATAGTATACTATATATATATATATAGTAATAACCTATATTTCAGCATGCGTCTTAGAACTTAAGTGTGTGTGTATTACTAATGTTATTACTAAGGAACTTAATCTGAATTAACTAAAAACTGAACTAAACCATTCTCAAAGCTGAATCCCAAACCATATCACAGCGCAAAACATTTTCATAGGACCATTAAAAATGCTAATCCAATATTAATTTGCCAAACCTAAACATTGTGTAAACCATTTCAAAATCTATTCTGAGCCAAAACTATTCACCGTGAGTCAGGGGCTCTAATTCCCTTGCTCAGTTCCAGTTATTCCAAACCATGTTATGCCGTCATCACAGTGACCCAGACTCAATAAGAAACCAGCATTAGCACTGGAATAAAAAGATTTAAAGTAGGTCAGTGGATGACCTGCTTTTTGTTTTTCCTGACAAGTTTAATGAGATATCCAATGCATTTATTTGTTCATTTAAAAATTATCTGTTGAACACCCACTGTTCACTCAGCACTGAACAGAGCTCTGAGAGGTACAGGAGAAAACTTGACAATGGTTTTGCCCTTGTGGAATTTTCTAGATTAGCAGAAGAAAATAGATATTAAGCAAATACCTTCCCCAAAATGTGTGCAATAGATTGTGATATGTGTGCAGAAGCAGCAGCAAAAGCACTTGTAAGAGTAGATGATACAGGGCTCTCCTAAGCAAATGTTGCAGTAAAAATTGGAGGCTGAATCAAAATGCTCTCATCTCTTAAACTAAATTTGGCTGGTGAGTGAATTTTTTCTGGACGTGTAAGTGATGCAAATTTATGCATATACTTTATATCCTGACTCTTCACACCCCTTTTCGTATAATTTCCTTATTGGGCTCATTGCAGTTAAAATAATGTTTATACTATAGAGAAAGTCTTGAGACTGCATGGGATTTGCAACACAGAAAGTTTAGAGCTAGTTTTTTGTCTTTGCAGCCTTATAAATCTGCCACTTTTCCGACTGTTTTTAAAAGATAAATTTATTTTAGCAAATCTATTCTGTTACTTTGATAAAATCTCTGGGTTATATTTAAGTTGTCTGATTTAAATAATTTTGCAGGGTTTAGTTCATGTCTAATTTATTTATTTCATCTCTGACTGGTAGAGGTGGAAGTATGTATTACAAAAGACATGGAAATATCGTCGTGTTTGGAGAAAAAAATACAAAAGGAAACAATAAGAAAGACATTATGTACTATTTAATATCTTTTTAAAAAGTGTAGTGATGACAGTAGACTTGGCTGATTTTTTTCTGCATTTGTTTCCATTTTTCAAAGTGCTTTTATCTTTGAGTTAGTTTTTTTGTATTGCAAGCTGTTTTTCATTGCGCCTTGCTTTGTAAGGTTTACAAAACTCTCCCACACAACACGAATATAAAGAAGGATGTAATTTGTGAGGTTATAAATGGCATCTTTTAACTGTAATAAAATAAGCAAAGAATAAATAACACTGGATTAAACTGAAGCCCATTAGTGAATTGTGAAACAACACCAAAAGTGAGTGGAAGGATTTAGTAACAAATCTTCAAAGAGTGTTCCTTTGTGTAATAAATGTTTGACTGTGGTGGGAAGCCTCCTCCATGTGTCCTTGCACGTGCCAAGTAATCTTCTGCCTTTGCAGCTAAGAGAAGAAGAACCATGCTGTCCGTATACATAACAGTAGCTCCCCTGCATCTATTAGAAAAGAGTTAAAAATTGGGAACCATTGAAATAAAGTCTAATTCTACAATAATTTATTGTTAATTCTGTCAATGACTTTCATTACGTAGACACTAGCTTCTCTTTTGTTCTAGTCCCCAGCTCCCAACACCTGGGTTCTGCTGTCATATGGTGGCAGAGGGTGGGAGGGTGGGAAGCAGAAACATCGGGGAAGGCGAAAGGATAGTAAGACTATGGAAGCTGGAGTCAGGTAGTCAAGACCCACATCTTTTCTCCATCACTAAGAAGCTGCATCACTTTAGGCAAGTTATTTCACTTTCCAAACCTCAGTTTCTACATCTGTGAAATGGTATAATAGTAGGCCCTACCAGAGCAGGTTGTTGTGAAGATGTACTGAAATGTAGCATGTAATGTGCTCCAGACAATGCAGCATACAGCATGTTCATAGTTATGAGGAAAATTAAAACAGAAGAGCGTATATGTTAAACACTGAATAAGTACTAGAAGCAGATATAAGAATTATTAAGAGAAGCCCAGAGAAAAGAGGGATGTAAATATAGTAGCACTGATGTACCATGGGGGTTCCCACACATAAATGAAGGTGACATGATTAACAGTCGTATGAAATTATAGTCGGATTTCAGTTTCAGAAGCTGTGTAACCCTGAATCTGCCCCCTTCCCTTCCTGAATTTTACATCAGTCACTTAAAAAGCTTTTTATTGGTTTAAAAAATTCACGTGGGTGTCACTAGTCACTACCAGCTGCTGGAAATACTAAAGGAGGTTTAAAAGCATCTGATTTGGAGACTGTAAGAGTCTCTTAGTAACTGCTGTCATGCATAGCATCCACCAATGGAACTTAATATTTTAACTGATACTAGAGGAAGATACAGAAACACTGATGCTTAAATTTCTGTTTATGGAATTCTTACGTTAATTTTTACGTTAAATATTTCCATTCCAAACATATTAATACGTCTGAAAAATTCTCAGGACCTAACTCAGCGCTGTCAGTGAGTTGGGTAAACCAGAAGTGATCAACTGGATGGGAAGATACAAATAAATTGTTCTGTTCACCCCAAACATAAATGCAGCTGACTCTCCTTAGTGACAGAGTATAAATAGATCACGTTATATAAGGCACACTGAGGCTTTTTTTAACCTTTCAAAAGAATTAGCATTGCACATAGCATTACTATTTAAGAATTTCCTCCACACAGAACATGGTGTTTAAAAATCTACCCCCACTGACACTCATCAGAATCAAGAGAGTAAACAAAGATTGAGAATCTGTATCTTGAGGAGTCTTGGTAGATGAACATAGGCTGGTGAAGGCAGAGTCATGAATGCTTGAATTATGCTGAGAGTAGGCATCTGGTTAAATGAAATTTCCATTTAACAGAGTCTAGCAGAAACCTTAGTTACCTGTCACAAAAAGTCAGATGGCTCTTTTTCCTGGCTTGGAAAATCGAGCAGCACATGGAAGTGTCCTTAAATTTCATAACTACTGGGTTAGCCAAAAAGTTCATTCTTTTTTTTTTTTTCCTGTAAGATGATTCTAGTAGTACTTAGTTGTCTTTAACTTCATTCAAAACAATTTTGTTAGATTGTATATGACAGTTGTCACATCGGCGTGTATTTAAAAAAAGACTTGTCAAAATTGGTGAAATTTTGTGTAGCCATTTTAATATTGAAGATGGAAGCAAAAAGCAACATTTTTGGCATATTATGCTTTATTATTTCAAGAAAGGTAAAAGCGCAACCGAAACCCAAAAAAAGATTTGTGCAGTTTATGGAGAAGGTACTGTGACCAAATGAACGTGTCAAAAGTGGTTTGCGAAGTTTCTTGCTGGAGATTTCTCTCTGGACGATGCTCCATGGTCAGATACACCAGCTGAAGTTGAGAGCGATCAAATCAAAACAATAACATAGAATGATCAACGTTATACCACACAGGAGATAGCCGACATACTCAGATTATCCAAATCAAGCATCTAAAAACATTTGCACCGGCTTGGTTATGTTCATTGCTTTGATGTTTGGGTTCCACATAAGTTAAGCAAAAAAAACTTTCTTGGCCATATTTCCACATGCGATTCTCCACTTAAACGTAACGAAAACATTCTGTTTTTAAAACAAATTGTGACAGGCAATGAAAAGTGGATACGGTACAATAATGTGGAATGGATGAGATGGTGGGGCAAGTGAAATGAACCACCACCAACCACACCAAAGGCCAGTCTTCATCCAAAGAAGGTGATGTTGTGTATATGGTGGGATTGGAAGGGAGTCCTCTATTATGAGCTCCTTCTGGAAAACCAAATGATTAATTCTAACAAGTACTGCTCCCAATTAGACCAACTGAAAGTGACACTCGACGAAAAGCATCCAGAATTAGTCAACAGAAAATGCATAATCTTCCATCAGGATAACACAAAATCTTCCATCAGGATAACGCAAGACCTCATGTTTATTTGATGACCAGGCAAAAACTGGTACAGCTAGGCTGGGAAGTTCTGATTCATCTGCCATATTCACCAGACATTGCATCTTCAGATTTCCATTTATTTAGGTCTTTATAAAATTCTCTTAATGGAAAAAATTTCAATTCCCTGGAAGACTGGAAAAGGCACCTGGAAGAGTTATTTGCTCAAAAAGATAAAAAGTTTGGGGAAGATGGAATTATGAAGTTGCCTGAAAAATGGCAGAAGATAGTGAAACAAAAGGGTGAATAGATTGTTCAATAAAGCTCTTGGTGAAAATGAAAAATGTGTCTTTTACTTTTACTTAAAAACCGAAGGTACTTTTTGACTAACCCAATACTTTGTGAGTCCTGATTGCATTCTTATTTGTTTCTAGTACCAGTGACAGCCAAGAGATATCAATTTTGTTAATTTGCACCTGGAGTGCTTTAAAAATTCATGATTTACAGTAATACAGGTGGTTCTCTGTTATTTGAACCAATAAGCATTACATGTAAGTGTCTCAAAATCAGTTAGGAATATCCAGAAGAATGCAATCCTTCTTCATCCCATGCCAGTCAATTTCATAATGACAAGACCAAGCTTCCTGGCAGGATCTTTACACTGTCTTGAGGATCACTGGCAGTCAGGCACTATAACGGACATGAGGACATGGGCAATTTCCCTTCTTACTGAGTGCACTCTCTCTTACCCTCTGTGTGCTTCTGTGTGAGCTAGGTTGTAATCACACTCACTTGAAAGGACATCGAATCATTTTCCTGTGTCTGTGGCATTTTTCCATCAATCACTCTCATCAGTGCATGGAACAATTGTGCATTATCTGGGGACTTTGTTAGGGTCCAGATATTATACTGTCCACCTATCATCTCACTGGCCTGGCAACCTCATTATTATGAGAGACAAGTGTTAATTGTGAATACAGGAATACTGTAAACTGAAACAGTTATATTTTCTCACCTGAAGCACATTTTAATAATACTTGCAAATATCTGGACATATTTTAACTTCATAATTTTTCTGCCAGAAAGTAAATTGGATGACGCTTTAGAAAACATAAGGACAAAAAGGGAGGGAGAAAGAACTTGAGTCTCATTTCATTTTAAAATCTGGGCTGACTGGCCATATAATTAGCTAACTAATTAGGAAAAATAATTAGCATCTTAAGACTTTCACTTCATCATCTGTACATTGGAGACTTTATTTCCCTGGAATGATTTTTCAAGAGTTTTCGATTCCTAAGAAAAAGTATATTAAACCACATTTGAGGATTATAAAATACCACCTCGTAAGAAACCATTAGCAACAATTATTTGTTTAAAAAGTTAGAATAACTAGCCAACAAAGAAGTTAATTACATTATGCTCAGAAATTAATTGGATAATCAAATATAAATGCATTTGTTTGTATAAGAAAAAATGACAGAGGAGAAGAAAATACAGTTGAAATATGTTAATATTTTTCATTGACATATTTTTTTAACTAAACTTTTCCTGAGCAAGAACATGATAAGAAAGTAATTGAACAACTCTGCTGATTTTCAAAGCGTTAACTCTGTCATTCCAAAGACCTATCTTTTATTCACTGACCTGAAATAAAAGAGGGGAAAAAAAGACCAAACAAAGAAAAACAGGCTAATACTTAAGATTAAAGGGGACACGTTTTTGGCCTATAGAAGAAAACATCATTATATAAATGAAGTTACAAAACTACAAAACTATAGAAAAATGAATTAATTGATAAAACACCCACTTTTAATGCCCCTTGCAAAACATTAACTTGACAATAAATGAATTAAGGAAATGAATGGTGTTTCTATGTGCTTTTGCTCATCATCCCTCATGTGCCACAAGATACAGCAATTCTGGAATCACTGGAAATAAACACTGCCAATTTATCTGGTTCCTTTCTTTGACTTTAGCTAGTATCCAATCTAAACTATTCCATTTGTGGGTACAAGTTAGAACCAAAATAATCAGAGAAGGGTGAAAAATTTGTAGAATGGATGTCTGGTTTCATTCTTCTCACTCTGCAGATGATAGAAACCAGACCAAATGGTTCTATGCTTTACCTGAGGCCAGATACCTAAATTAGAGGCAGAAACAGAACAGAAACCTATGTCTCCTGACACTGACTCCTGTCTCCCTTCCAATACATGATGTTGCCAACATTTAAAATTTGAAATATTCATCAATGAACTCTCTGGTGGATTCACTGGTGTTTTTACTGGAAATTAGAAGGTGGTTTTCTCAGGGAACAGTGAAAGAGCATACTATTAGAAATACATTTTTTTCATAATATTTCCATTTTATGTTTTAAACATATCATTAAAATCCATTATTTAACTATAAAAACTTACATAGAGTAAAAGTAGCAAACTCCTTTCTCTTCTCCTAAACCCACTTTTCCCATTATTTTTCTTTGTTAACTGATACGCATTCTGCCCATCTTTTTTCAATGAATTGATGTGCTCATTCACATACACTAACATGTAAAATCTCAAAGTGCTTTTGGATGTAACAAGCTAAACACACAAAAGAATCCAGTCTCAGTACTAAGGACATTTATTGGCTCACTTACTGAAAGTCTAGATAAATGTAGATTTCCAGGTTGATTTAATCCAGTGCCTCTGGCTATATTTCCTGTGACTCCCTGCTGGACTCTACCTCCCCTGTGCATTGAGCTTTTTAGTAGGATGGGGTAAGTACTTCTGGGTCTTACATCCACATACACAAACAGCCTCAGAAAGAGAGAGCTGTTCTCAGAAACTATCCCATAAATGGAAGAAGAGTTTTCCTAGAAGGTCCCCAGAAAATTTCCTCTCACAGCACATAGGCCTCTACTGGATCATATTCCTGAAAGAATCACTGGTAAGGAAGAAGGATATGGAGGGTCTTAGGTCCATGGAGATACATGGGATGCACGGAAGAAATGTGAATTTCTGAAGACAGTTTGTATTCTGGTAAGAAGAAGACAGGAAGGTACAAATGCTAAGTAGCAGTTTACAATGTTTACTACACACAAATAAATAGTTCTCTCTCTAGACATATAAATATACATATATATATCTTGAACATATTTTACGCCATCATACATCTCTACCTTATTGTCTTTAATTGCTTCATAATAGTTCATAGCACTATTGTACTATGTACTAATTGTACTACAGTACAAATGTACTGTAATATTTAACTGATACCCTAGTGATATGAATCACTTTTTAATGTATTAACTGTGTTTCCGTAATTTGGATGAGGCCTGAGTGAGAAAGTTTTAAATAACTCTCGTCAAAAAGTTAAAACCAAACAAACAGAAAGCACATTCCTAGATTGAACATTCATGTTTAATATGCCTGGTCCTGTGAGCTCTGCATGTAGCACCCAAATAGTAGTTAATGAAGTTTCATATACTATGTTTCTCTATTTCTCACGAACTGAAAAATGGAAGTTCTTCAGTAGTGACAAAAAGGAAAATGACAGTGGTGAAATATTTTATTCAAAAGTCATAAAGATCCAGAGACAGCAGAAGCAGGAAGAATTACAATCCTGCAGGCTGTGGACAAAAACCACATTCTCAGAAAGATAGACAAGATGAAAAGGCAGAGGGCTATGTACCAGATGAAGGAACAACATAAAACCCCAGAAAAACAACTAAATGAAGTGGAGATAGGCAACCTTCCAGAACGAGAAGAGAGAGAGAAAGGACCAGAGAAAATATCTGAAGAGCTTATAGCCAAAAACTTCCCTAACATGGGTAAGAAAATGGCCACCCAAGTCCAGGAAGCCCAGAGAATCCCATACAGGATAAACCCAAGGAAAAACACACCAAGACACATAGTAATCAAATTGGCAAAAATTAAAGACAAAGAAAACTTAATGAAAGCAGCAAGAGAAAAATGACAAATAACATAAAAGGGAACTCCCATAAGGTTAACAGCTGATTTCTCAGCAGAAACTCTACAAGCCAGAAGACAGTGGCATGATATACTTAAAGTGATGAAAGGGAAGAACCTGCAACCAAGATTACTCTACCTGGCAAGGATCTCATTCAGATTCGATGGAGAAATCAAAAGCTTCACAGACAAGCAAAAGCTAAGAGAATTCAGCACCACCAAACCAGCTCTACAACAAATGCTAAAGGAACTTCTCTTAGTGGGAAACACAAGAGAAGAAAAGGACCTACAAAAACAAATGCAAAACAATTAAGAAAACAGTCTTAGGAACATACATATCGATAACTACCTTAAACGTGAATGGATTAAATGCTCCAACCAAAAGTGAAAGGCTTGCTGAATGGATACAAAAACAAGACCCATATATATGCTGTCTACAAGAGACCCACTTCACACCTAGGGACACATACAGACTGAAAGTGAGGGAATGGAAGAAGATATTCCATGCAAATGGAAATCAAAACAAAGCTGGAGGGCTTCCCTGGTGGTACAGTGGTTGAGAGTCCACCTGCCGATGCAGAGGACACAGGTTCATGTCCCAGTCTGGAAAGATCCCACATGCCACGGAGCGGTTGGGCCCGTGAACCATGGCCACTGAGCCTGCACGTCTGGAGCCTGTGCTCTGCAGCAGGAGAGGCCACAACAGTGAGAGGCCTGTGAAATGCAAAAAAAAAAAAAAAAAAAAAAGAAAGCTGGAGTAGAAATACTCATATCAGATAAAGTAGACTTTAAAATAAAGAATGTTATAAGAGACAAGGAAGGACACTACATAATGATCAATGGATCAATCCAAGAAGAAGATATAACAATTATAAATATATATAAACTGAACACAGGAGCACGTCAATACATAAGGCAACTGCTAACAGCTATAAAAGAGGAAATCGACAGTAACACAGTAATACTGGGGGACTTTAACACCTCACTTACACCAAAGGACAGATCATCCAAAACGAAATAAGGAAACAGAAGCTTTAAATGACACAATAGACGAGATAGATTTAATACATATTTATAGGACATTTCACCCAAAAACAGCAGATTGCACTTTCTTCTCAAGTGCACACAGAACATTCTCCAGGATAGATCACATCTTGGGTCACAAATCAAGCCTCAGTAAATTTAAGAACTTGAAATCATATCAAGCATCTTTTCTGACGACAACGCTATGAGATTAGAAATGAATTACAGGGAAAAAAACGCAAAAAACACAAACACATGGAGGCTAAACAATACGTTACTAAATAACCAAGAGTACGCTGAAAAAAATCAAAGAGGAAATCAAAAAATACCTAGAGGCAAATGACAATGAAAACAAGACGATCCAAAACCTATGGGATACAGCAAAAGCAGTTCTAAGAGGAAAGTTTATAGCAATACAATCCTACCTTAACAAACAACAAACATCTCAAATAAACAATCTAACCTTACACATAAAGGAACTAGAGACAGAAGAACAAACAAACCCTAAATTTTGTACAAGAAAAGAAATCATAAATATCAGAGTAGAAGTAAATGAAATAGAAACAAAGAAAACAATAGCAAAGATCAATAAAACCAAAAGCTGGGTTTTGAGAAGATAAACAAAATTGATAAACCATTCGCCAGACTCATCAAGAAAAAGAGGGAGAGGACTCAAGTCAATAAAATTAGAAATGAAAAAGGAGAAGTTACAACAGACACTGCAGAAATACAAAGCATCCTAGAGACTACTACAAGCAACTCTATGCCAATAAAATGGACAACCTGGAAGAAATGGACAAATTCTTAGAAAGGTATAAACTTCCAACAGTGAACCAGGAAGAAATAGAAAATATGAACAGACCAATCACAAGTAATGAAATTGAAACTGTGATTAAACATCTTCCAACAAACAAAAGTCCAGGACCAGGTGGCTTCACAGGTGAATTCTATCAAACATTTAGAGAAGAGCTAACATCCATCCTTCTCAAAATCTTCCAAAAATTCGTGGAGGAAGGAACACTCCCAAACTCATTCGAAGAGGCCACCATCACCCTGATACCAAAACCAGACAAAGATATTATATAAAAAGAAAATTACAGACCAGTATCACTGATGAACATAGATGCAAAAATCCTCAACAAAATGCTAGCAAACAGAATCCAACAGCACATTAAAAGGATCATACACCATGATCAAGTGGGATTTATCCCAGGCATGCAAGGATTCTTCAATATACATAAATCAATCAATGTGATAAACCATATTAACAAATTGAAGAATAAAAACCATATGATCATCTCAATAGATGCAGAAAAAGCTTTTGACAAAATTCAACACCCATTTATGATAAAAACTCTCCAGAAAGTGGGCATAGAGGGAACCTACCTCAACATAATAAAGGCCATACACCACGAACCCATAGCAAACATAATTCTCAATGGTGAAAAACTGAAACCATTTCCTCTAAGATCAGGAACAAGACAAGGGTGTCCACTGTCACTATTCTTATTCAAAATAGTTTTGGAAGTCCTAGCCTCGTCAATCAGAGAAGAAAAAGAAATAAAAGGAATACAAATTGGAAAAGAAGAAGTAAAACTATCACTCTTTGCAGATGGCATGATACTATACACAGAGAATCCTAAAGATGCCACCAGAAAACTACTAGAGCCAATCAAGGTAAAGTTGCAGGATACAAAATTCATGCACAGAAATCTCTTGCATTCCTATACACTAATGATGAAAAATCTGAAAGAGAAATTAAGGAAACACTCCCATTTACCGTTGCAACAAAAAGAATAAAATACCTAGGAATAAACCTACCTAGGGAGACAAAAGACCTGTATGCAGAAAACAATAAGACACTGATGAAAGAAATTAAAGATGATACCAACAGGTGGAGAGATATACCATGTTCTTGGATGGGAAGAATCAACACTGTGAAAATGACTATACTACCCAAAGCAATGTACAGATTCAATGCAATCCCTATCAAATTACCAATGGCATTTTTTATGGAACTAGAACAAAAAATCTTAAAATTTGTATGGAGACACAAACGACCCCAAATAGCCAAAGCAGTTTTGAGGGAAAAAAAATGGAGCTGGAGGAATTAGGCTCCCTGACTTCAGACTCTACTACAAAGCTACAGTAATCAAGACAATATGGTACTGGCACAAAAACAAATACATAGATCAATGGAACGAGACAGAAAGCCCAGAGATAAACCACGCACCTATGGTCAACTAATCTATGACAAAGGAGGCAAGGATATACAATGCAGAAAATACAGTCTCTTCAATAAGTGGTGCTGGGAAAACTGGACAGCTACATGTAAAAGAATGAAATTAGAACACTCCCTAACACCATACACAGAAATAAACTCAAAATGGATTAGAGGCCTAAATGTAAGACCAGACACTATAAAACTCTTAGAGGAAAACATAGGAAGAACACTCTTTGACAAAAATCACAGCAAGATCTTTTTTGATCCACCTCCTAGAGTAATGGAAATAAAAACAATAATAAACAAATAGGACCTAATGAAACTTAAAAGCTTTTGCACAGCAAAGGAAACGATAAACAAGATGAAAAGACAACCCTCAGAATGGGAGAGAATATTTGCAAATGAATCAACGGACAAAGGATTAATCTCCAAAATATATAAACAGCTCATGCAGCTCAATATTAAAGAAACAAACAACCCAATCCAAAAATGGGCAGAAGACCTAAATAGACATTTCTCCAAAGAAGACATACAGATGGCCAAGAAGTACATGAAAAGCTGTTCAACATCACTAATTATTAGAGAAATGTAAATCAAAACTACAATGAAGTATCACCTCACACCAGGTAGAATGGAAATCATCAGAAAATTTACAAATAACAAATGCTGGAGAGGGTGTGGAGAAAAGGGAACCCTCTTGCACTGTTGGTGAGAATGTAAATTGATACAGCCACTATGGAGAACAGTATGGAGGTTCCTTAAAAAACTAAAAACAGAATTACCATATGACCCAGCAATCCCACTACTGGGCATATACCCAGAGAAATCCATAATTCAGAAAGTCACATGCACCCCAATATTCATTGCAGTACTATTTACCATAGCCAGGTCATGGAAGCAACCTAAATGCCCATCAACAGACGAATGGATAAAGAAGATGTGGTACATATATATAATGGAATATTACTCAGCCATAAAAAGGAACGAAATTATGTCATTTGTTGAGACGTGGATGGATCTGGAGACTGTCATACAGAGTGAAGTAGTCAGAAAGAGACAAACAAATATCGTATATTAACGCATATGTGTGGAACCTAGAGAGATGGTACAGATGAACCCGTTTGCAGGGCAGAAATTGAGACACAGATGTAGAGAACAAACATATGGACACCAAGGGGGGAAAGCCGTGGAGGGGTGTTGGTGGTGGTGTGATGAATTGGGCGATTGGGATTGACATGTATACACTGATGTGTACAAAATTGATGACTAATAAGAACCTGCTGTATAAAAAAATAAATAAAATTTAAAAAATTTTTTTAAAAAGTCATAAAGATCCAATTGAGACCAAAATTTCTTCCCAGTAATTCATTTTAGATAAAATATGATGGAATTGGCTTTGAAACATTTGAAGAACATCTAACTTTCCCAATTAAATGAGTGATGTTTAATTTAGGCTTCATTAACTGTCACACCTAGAACTGACCTCCCTGCACTGGACTCTAAGTACCACAATATCAGAGACAATGTTTTTCTTATTCATTATTGTATCCCTAGAGCCTAGTACAGTGCTGGAGAAAAAGTAGGCACTGGATAAATAACTGTTGACTGAATAAACTAAATAGTAGTAAAGAATGGCATGAACCTTGCCCTCTACTGGGGGTGATGGTATAGAAACAGTTGTCTTGCAGGATCAAATATCCTAAGTGCTCTAAGGAATGATTAAAGTCCTATGTGACAAGTGAAAGTAATAACAGGTGAAATCAATAGAAATGAGGCACCATTAAATCTTTTAATGACCAATACTCCTATATATCCTGCCTATATGAACAGGAAAACTTCATTTTATTTAGGATTATTTCAATTGCAAGGAGCAGTGATAAAAGTGATCTCAAGGAAGGAGGAAGAAGGAATTTATTTAATATGACATATTTCACTGGGTATTGAAGTACAGAAATGACTCTACAATATAGCCGGGAAGCATAGAACTAGACCTTGCTCTTTCTGTCCCTCTTGGGAGCTGAATGATGGGTGGTCCAGCCTGGCTAATCTTACCCAGTCAAATTCTCTCTCAATGTCAAATCACTGCCTCTGCTTCCTTGTGCTCTTTGTATACCATAACTGTAGTTTTCTTCTACCTCCTTGGGTTCTGTTGACTGTTTATTATAACATTTGTAGTTTTGTTCCAAATGATAACTGATTAACACCTTGATAGCCTATTTTTTAAATGTCAAGTAAAATGTCTCCTTTGACAAGCTTCTATCTTCTGTTCAGACAATAAGTAACTAGCCACCCAATATATAGACTAAATTTAGGGCAATTTGTGGCTCAGGGTCATGTAGCATGCTGATCTTTCTTCAGGGGTGTAAATAATTACAGATTTCTGAGAAGAAACCATGGAAAAGTGGACAGGCATAAGAGATCTAGTGCAAACATTTACTTATTGGCTACTTTTTCAGATTATAAAATCAATATATAATTAAAGATAACTCATGGTCATCTTTAAAACACTGAATCATTACATGTATTCTAATATATTTTCCTCAGTCTATTTTCATGCATATATTTCCAATATTGTGTACTGTATACATTTTTTAAAAAAAGATGTGGGATCTCACTCTGTATTTTGGTAGATCTCCCATTTCTAGTTGCTTATTTATACTACTTACTCCTCTTAGGAAAAATAATTGATTTAGATGACTATATAATATTCTCTCTTAGAAATTCATCTTTGACTCTCCCTGCCCCCAATTCCTGCCAAGAGACTTGTAGACAGAATAACCTGTGGCAAATATCCTTTTATCTAAATGTCTCTATATACTCTGATTAGGTCCCTAAGATAGATTCCCAGAAATAAAATTACTGGATAACTTGGCATGAACTTTTTAAAGGCAATTGAAATATACTGCAAAATTGCTTTCAGAAAAGTTTGTTTACTTTTACTCTCAGTAATTGTGTAAGAAGCTATCATTTAATCCTCATTAATTATCCCAAGCATGGGGCTAATGACTGTTCCTATAAAGTTCAAAGACAGGATTTCTAAATAATGGAAGAGTGGGTTGTTAATGCTTGAAGTATTGAAATCTAGAATCAAATGAGAATATATTTCCTCTTTTGGAGTTGCTTTCAGATTTGTAATAGTCTAGGCAAACTACATAATCAAAATTCTCTTAAAATTTTAATAACATAGGATATTAGAACACAGACCATCAATATAATTCCCCACATTTTAAAATTAATTCATTTGTTCATTTATTTTTTTTTATTCTCAGTAAATGTCAGACGTCAACTGTAAGCTTAGGTTGTGCTAGGTACTAGGGACACAAATATGAATAAAATGTTTTTCCATATCCCCAAATCCCAAGGTGGTAGAAACATGGAAACATGTTATGTGGAACATGGAAACAACCTATTACAATGCAATGTTTTAAGTGATATGATAGAAGAATATACACAGAGCCACGGGACCCACGAGGAAGAGGTTGCTAACTCTGCCACAAGAGACAAGCAAGGGAGGCTTCACAGGGAAAATTGTAATACTTTGATATTAATACCGAAATACTAGGCAAACGCAAACTGGTTAAGACTGTAGTTGGAGAAGAGAAAAAAAAGAGATTTGGCCAGATAGTGAAGTTTCTATCAAACAGTTCGGAATTTATCTTGAAAGCAAGAACAAGCCACTGAAGGCTAGAGCAAATTGGAGGTTGTTGGAGTGATCCAGGGAAAGATTAGGTGTTGCTGATAATGCCGAGTCCCTGGGAAGCAGTGAAGAGACTTGGCAATATTTGAGAGACAGAGTCAACAATGTTTATCAACCAATCAGATGTGGATTTCAGAAAACTGGAAGCAGAGTTGTTTTAGTGTGTTGATTAGTACATGGTGGATCTGTGGATATAATGCAGAGTTAGAGTCAGTTTGGGCTTTATTAAGTTTGAAGTGAATGAAAAATATGAATTTATGTATATAAATCTGGAATTCTATAGAGAAGTGGAAAACAATGATTAAAATTTGAGAGTAAATAGCACATAGATCATAAATCATATTTGAAATTATCAGCAGGGCAGAGTATAAAGGGTAAGAAGAAAATAGGGTATAAAATGGAACCCTAGGAACAATGAGTGTTTTTAGAATTGTAAAGAAGAAAGGAGCAGCTAAAGGAGACCGAGAGTCAGTGAGACTCAGTGCTATTCTAGAAGAGAATAAGTGTTTCAGAAGCACAGAAAAGAGGGAATGGCCAACTTTGTCAAGCACAGCAGACAGATTGGGTAAAATGAGAGCTAAAATTACCCAACATACTTTGTAATGGGAGGTCACTGCTGACCTGAGCCATTTACAGTGGCTTTTGTGGAGGTATAAATCACACTGTAGTATAAAAAGTCGAGAATGGTAGGTGAGAATTAGATAAAATATAAACTACTGTCTCAAAAATTTGATGGTGATGTAAAGACGATATATAATCATAGTTATAAGAGATTTCATAGTGGAATAAAATTATGGATTAGCAAAGTCTCTGAGGATGGAGAGTTTGAAGATACAGAAAGAAAGAGGATATTTAGTGATGAAAATAGGCTAGCAAGTCTGAAGACCCAATGCTTTAACTTAAAATGACAAAAGTTAGAGCATATTTTGATTCAATATTACAGCTATATGTTTTAAATAATTTAAAATATTTTTAAGATTACTTTTCATTTACGCTTATTACAAAATATTGGCTATCTTCCCCGTGTTGTATAATACATCCTTGAGCCTATCTTACATCCAATGGTTTGTATCTCCCACACCCACACCCCTATACTGCCCCTCCTCCTCTCTCCCCACTGATAACCACTAGTTTGTTCTCTATATCTGTGAATTCTCTATATCTTCTTTACTGTTATATTCACTAGTGTGTTGCATTTTTTAGGACTCTACATATAAGTGATATCATACAGTATTTGTCTTTCTTTGACTGATTTCACTTGGCATAATGTCCTCCAAGTCCATCCGTGTTGCTGCAAATGGCAAAATTTTGTTCCTTTTCACAGCTGAGGAGTATTCTAGTGTGTGTGTGTGTGTGTGTGTGTGTGTGTGTGTGTGTGTGTGTGTG